>NW_026868163.1:762969-924406 GCF_020745735.1 Hemiscyllium ocellatum | reverse complement strand
TCAGCCTGACAGAGCAATCAGAAATCTCCACTTCTGATCTGAAGCTGCGACAGGATTTGTCTAATCCAGCCGAGAGGCAGCGAGGTACAAGTGAGACCTTAATATTTCTTGATGAAGATTCGCATTGCCTCATTAACGTTAGTGTTTAAAGACCTGGACCAGAAACAGCCCAGTCAGGACGGAACATGAGAAGGCCATTCTTCACACCGCTCCTGCCCCGCCCCGCCATTCGATTTCATCATGGCTGAGCCAGTGTTGTAAATATTTTCTTTACAGCCTATCAACATCATCGTGTTTCCTACTGGCTAACAGACATAATAATCGAGCTCTATCTTCAATAGACATCGAAATTGTTCATTTGTGCGAATAAAGAAGGTCCGTTTCAAGCATTTGGGTTCCTGCTCCAATATTGCAGGTTTTGCAATGGAGCAGCCGAGTCTGGTCTGATCACATATCAAACCAAGAACTAAACCACGATGCTGCTGAGACGCAAATCGATGATCTTGGAATGTCAACTTCAGCAATCACGAGGAAATCCAAGGGCTTTCTCTTGCGCCACAGAGCCGCGCAAGCAGGCATTTTTAAGCACACAGGGTTGCCTTTGCCTCGGGACTCCCATCTCACGTAGGTCTTACTTCGTCACACGCTTTCCAGTACCAGGTGCTTATCCAAGTGTGCTCTGGCTATTCAAGTGATTGGCTACACACTGCGAAATATTCTACTGCATGTAGCTATGCCACACTTTCAGATAGTGAAGTCCAGGACAAATACCACTGTCTGTTTGAAATTATTTATTCTAAATTTCCGCTTAATCGCTTGTCTCTTCTTTTATCTTGCTACTGCGTATTAATTACTTCCCAAAACATGCTCATTTCTGTCACACATATCTCTCTCTTCATAATATGTGCACTTAATCAGTTTCTCACACAGGCTTCTCTGCACTTGGATAAACAGCCCCAGGCTGCTCGTCTACCTTTGCAGTGGAAATGTTTCCAGCCCTTTGTCATTCTTATCATCTCCTCAGAACATCTTCTCCTGGAATCAGACGCTTCCTGCAACCTTCAATGGAAAAACGTTCTCTGAAGAAAAGACAAAATGTCTCAACAAAACTCAACAGCTCTTTTTCATCTATGGAGAGAAAGGAGAGTTAATGTTTCGAGTCCAATGATCCGTTTTTGAAACTAATGGGATAGCGGGTGCGAAAATAATGTGAAAGAAGGCGGACGGGTCTGAAATGATTGAAATCGATGCTGGGTCCTGAAGACTGCACAGTCTGTCAGTAGAAAATGAGGCGCCGTTCTTCCAGCTTGTGCTGTGCCTTGAAGGAGCACAGCAGCAGACCAGAGTCTGAATTAGTGCCTTGGGAACACAGTGTAATATTGAAGTCACAGGAGAGTGGAAGATCAAGATAACTTTTGTTGATTCTATACAGAACGTCGGTGATCTCAGCTTTGTCACTGACTCTGTTTTTCTCTCCCCATTGTGCAGTGATAAAATTCAGAGGAGGAAATACAGTTGCCTGGATTGAAAAGTAGTGCTGACCAATCACTAAAAACAGTGTCTGGAAAGTCACACAGTGAGGAGAGGTATGGTAACCCAGCAGGTCCTCTGGCTTAAGCATTAGAACGTTACAGTGCAGTTGGCCCTTCGGTCCTCGATCTTGCACTGACCTGTGAAAAAATGTGATGCCTATCTAACCTTCCTCGTTACATTATTATCCATATATTGTCCAATTCACATTCAGTGAGTCTACGACTGTTGCAGACAGGCTGATCCACGCCGGTACTACTCTCTGTGTGAAGACATTAGCACAGTTATCTGTCCTAAATCAATCGGCATTCAATTTTAATGCTGTAGCTCCTCGTGTTGGCCTTCGCCATCTGAGGAAAGAGGCCTCACTCTCACTCTATTTGACCCTGATAATCATATAAATTATGATTAAGTCACCTGTCAACCTTCTCTCTCCAACGAAAACAACCTCAGTCTCCTCAGACTTTGCTCATAAGACTTTCGATTCACACCTGTCACCATCCTAGTAAACCTCCTTTTAACCCTTTCCAGAGATTTCACATTTTTCAAAATTCAGTGACCAGAGTTGCATGCAATACTTGATGGTACCCTACCAGGTGGTAAAGCCGCAACTTCTGTAATTTCATGGAATGGTGTTGTCTGGGCAATTGTTGGGATGCAAGGAATACTGGTCCAGAGGGTTGCGACAGAAAATATCCTGCATTTGCTGACAAGTTTGGAGTTCAGTGGAATAGAATATTGGTGAAAGTGGAAAAGAATGTATACCTTCCACCGCATCCTGTCACCAGTGAGCATATCCAACACATTCAGACAGTCAGACATATTTCCTCATCTTTTAAAAGGTATGCACACTTTCAGTTGCCATGCGAAAGTTTTGTAAATTAATTCAGTACTGACAGGATTACCGTTTAAAAGCTGTGTGACAGATGTTGCAAACGGTCATACCAGACAAAATGATGTACCACGTGAAAAAAATGTGTTTCATTCAGGAAAGATAAAATAGAATTGTTCATAGAGAATTGTTCATTAGAAAACTGTGGTGAACTGTCTGCAAATTTTTTTAGATGGGGAAGAAGACGTCCGCATGAGCACCACTCTCATGCTGACTCTGATCTCCAGGATCTGCAGCCCTCACTTTCACCTGCGGGAAAGGGAACAGAGTCATCATTAACAATTGTGTTTTTGACCTGGAAGAATTTTTCAAGCGAAGTTTGATTGAGCGTTGGGATGTGGAAATTCTGGATAGATTAGTTGAGCCCAAAGCATTCTATGATTGATCAGAGCCCCCAACGCGCCCATGAGTTTCTCTCTGATTGGTTGGAGCACCAATACCTACAGCTTGGTCATGTAGAATTGCCTCTTCTACGCTGATGGGCATTATACATCATCAGTTCGGATGGGTCCTGCAGCATGCACAGGGTTAACATGATTGGAGAGCATGCTTGCGGCGAGTGATCATTGGAACGAAATGTTGTCGTCTTCAATCGTTAGTTGGTGAGTGAGGGCGAAAGGGGAGGGAAGCACCAGGTGCTAGAGCCAGTTAGAGGTTTCATCTTTGGTCATTATATGACTCTGGACCCAAACACAGTGGCTCTGGGCTCGCCAATGAAGCCAAAGATAGCCTGAGTCTCCTTCCCAGAAACAGACCCCAGTCAGCGCCCGCTATTCCTGGTTCAGTTTTATCTTGTTTTAATTTATCAGGTCACTGTTGGTTTACCTATCTGTAGTGTGAACAGAGATGGAAATAAATGATATTGTTTGAAATCATTGTTGTTGTCCAGGAGGATGTGGTGTTTTTGGGAGACTTTTGTCTCTATCAGTGATTTGGATTGATGGGAAAGTGTACCCATGAACACCCCGTCCTTTACCTTGCTGTAAATGTTTCAGATACGAAAATAATGGATATCCGTGTCCTTTTTTGGAACAAAAACCTGCTTTGAAAAGTGGTGAAGATTGGACTGAAGCAGTGACAGTGATTATCTTTGTTGCTTGTTCAATTCGTGCACATCACTGCTATTAATCATGTCGTGCTAACATCACGGCTCTTATACAGCCGTCTGTGCGTCAGGCCAGTGGCGCAATGGATAACGCGCCTGACTACGGATCAGGCGACTGTAGGTTCAGTCCTACCTGGCTTGAGGGAAATGCTGGCATTTATTACGCATTTGAAAATTGATCTCTCTTCAGCCGAAATAAGTGCAGCTTTTGATCTGCAGGAATAGAATGCCTTCATTAAATGTCCACGAGAACCTGAGGGTAAATGTTCCAGTGTCATCACAGGAGGGAAACCGAATAGTCGCACACGTTGGTCATGGGCACCTTTCCATTTCGCAAAGCACGGATCGCATCACTGTTGCTCGCGGGAATGGCCGGCTTTGAACATTTTTTTTTGAAACTCCTTGGCCCATGCATTCAGAGAAGAATGGAAAGTTCAATGTCCAACTAATCTTTATAAAGAGTGAGTTCCAGAGTCTACCACTGCAGACTGATAAAGTTTTCCGACAAATCTATTCAAATCTTTCTGCATCTTGTCTGAAATCTACAAACCCTGGTGATCGATCAAGAGCAACTGTTTCCTTCAATCTGTAATTCCATGCTCCTCATTATTTTGTACACGTCAATCATGTCTCCTCACAATCAGCTCTGCTCTGAGAAAAATAACTCCTGTTTTGCCTAGGCCAGACCACTCAAAACATTCTTATGCAGGAAATTCAGAGTGTAACGTCGCTGTTTGTTTTGGTGAGTGTGTAGTAAGATTTACTTAGAATACTTTAGCTAGGTTGACTTCCAGTTTTTAAAACAGAGAGAAAATTATTTACAAAACTAAGGAATGAAACACAATGAACAGAATATAAAATACCCACAGATCTTAGCAATCTAAAGTAGACTTACTTATGCTTTTCAAAAAAATACACAACAGTCCTGATAATTAACCCCATAAACACACAATACAAATGAAACTGGTTTACAGGTCGATATTAGAGGGGCAGAAGATGAGAGACATTCACATCACTGGCACATTGAAAACCTTCGTGTAATTAGGTGGTCTGATACTTTGGCAATGGTAAACAAAATATTTAGGCTGTCAAATAAATTTGAAATTCTTGTGTTCGCTGAGGTTTCTTGCCTGTTTTTAGCAATTCGGTGAGTTGAGCAGTCCCACTTCTAACAGTCAGCACAAACTTTCAGAAAAAGTCACTCAATCCGGTAAACCGTTGTACTGCTCTTTCGTCAACAATGTATAAAAAATACCCCGTAGCTTTCGTTTTCACATCCTGTGGCTATTTGTCCGTGTTCAACGACATAGCCCGGAAGGTGACTTTGGCTTTGGCAGATATACTTTCAGTTAGGTTTACAAATCAGTTTGACTTCCGTATTCGATCAAACAAGCCCGAGAAATTCTGTAAATATTCAATCCATGAGAGACTGAATGTCCCAGGCACCCACACACACCAAACTGTTGTGTATCCAGCAATTACCTTGTCCGTTAACCTCTGAAATACCAGTGAATCTTTTTTGCACAAACGGCATTACTTTAAATTTCTGCAGTCCAGTTGGCGTTACAAAATTGCCTTTGATCTTTCCGATAAAGTTTACTGTCAGTAACCTTTGAGGAAGTCCAACTTGGAAATGTAAGTTGCTCTTCCAATCTCTTCCACATAGTCCTCCAACTACAGATGAGTAGATGCACCAATCTTTCTAACAACATTGACTTTGTGATAGTCCACACATAACTTTTGGTCTTACCTGACTTTGGCACCATGATGATGGGTGAACTCCATTCATTGAAACTCACTTTGGTTATGCCATCTTGGAACATCCGTGACATCTCCTTATAAACTTGCACCAACTTTATAGGTTTATGCCTGCAAGGATGTTACAAAATCAGAACAGCAACTCCTATATTTACATCATCTACAAATAGGTTATTAATTCCCAGTTTATTTCAGCATGCAAGAGTAATAACTCTTACGATTTTCTTCTGGAAGAGAACTGAATAACTTTACCAATATTGGACAACTTTTGCATTGTCCAACTTTATAGCAGGAACGTCCAATGCAGAATTCGCTAAATTGGTTCTTCCCAGTGTGTTGTATTCAATAACACACTCTCCCCTTGCGTTCGTTCTCTGCCAAAATAACATTAGCGCATATTCCCATCACACATTCTGTGAGATTCCTCCATGCCAGGATTTCCTATCAAGTAGCTAACCTCACTCGATTTCCTTTTAATTTGATAAGGTCTTCGAAACCTTGCTTTAAAGTTTCACCAATTAATGAAATTTAAATAAATACATTGTTCCCAGTGGCAAAATTCTGATTTTTTTTGTTTCTCATACACTTCCTGCTTCACCATTTGCTGCGATAATTTTAAGTGCTGTCTCGACAACTCTCCAACATTATTTAGTCCAATTCTAAAATTTGACAAATCGTCCAAATGCTTGGTCTCTGTAACCTGACTTATTATTATTTCCTTATTAAATTTTAATGGTCCTCCTTCTTTGTGCCCCAAATTGGTCTCAGATGATCTTAGTTTTGTGGATTCTTTCGATATATCTCAGATCACAAGCAGCACTGACGCAACTCCCTTATAGAAATAATCTGGCTACTCCGAGCAATAAAACCTCAACATAGTCTTTCATAATTGACGTCGCCTTTCCAGTGCACCCTGTGATTCTGAATGGTACCCAGTGGATATGATTCGTTTTAATCCGAAGCTATCTACATACTCCCTGGAAAGTTGGATGTGAAGTTTTAGCCTTGATCTAATTGTATCTCTGATAGTAGTCTTTATTTAGTTTTTTTTTAAATCGTAATTTTTCCTCAATCCTTTTAGCTGTCATCTTGCAGAATTGAACAGCATTTGGAAATCTCGTCAATACATCCATTTATGTTAATTAATATTTATTCCCATCTTTTATTGGATGTAGGGAACCTACACAATGCATCAAGACAATTAAGACATATTCCTTGAACGCTGCAGCAGGTATTAAAGGTGCAGGCTTTATTTTTTCCCATGGTTTGAAATGTATGACACGTCAGGCAAAATTCAATTACATTCATCTGCAATCCAGGCCAGTAAAAATGTTATTGTATTTTAGCCTCCATTTTCATCACGCCTCAGTGACATCCAATTTTTTTGGCACATGTGGCACTCGCAGCCCCACTTTTCTGTACCCTACTGGAAAAAAAACACTCTGCCCATTGTTAACATACTTAAATATATGTTGATCTCCATTTCCTCCCTAACATATCATTTGCTAATTAATATCATACAGGGATGCATTCACTCTCCTTCCGAATATATGTCTTCTGATCCAAGTGATATAATTTTTCATCTTTCTGCTGTAACTCAGTAGCATAGCTGAGCTGAATATACTTGCATTTTTAACGTTTGTCCCCTACTGTGTCCCGCTTACTTGATATTAAAAACATTGTAATCTTGATGCATTGTGTAGATTCCCTACATTCAATAAAAGATGGGAATGAGTACTAATTAACATAAATGGATGCAATCATTTTTCAGCTTCCTAATCCGTGCCTTTTGATTCCTCCTGCTTTCGATTGTGACTCTGTGATCGCGGAAAGACACAATCTGGAAAATTTCTTTATCAACGTCCTGCATTGCTACTCTTGCCTGCAGCTCGACTGGCTTTTCAACTGGAGTATGGAGCAGGCTAACCGGTGATTGAGCTATATCATTTGCAAGCACAAATTGTATTCTTGGAGCTGAGAGTTTGTCCAGAACTCCCACTACAAACTCCCCACTCTTTTCTGCCCACGCTAGCTTCACTGTACATCACTGAGTAATGTTTCGTCCCACCATGAATTCCTGTACACATAGTTCTTCAGGAGTACATATTTCCCCATCCTTCTGCATCACAGACTGAGACGATCCTGTGTCACTTAATATTGTTACCTGTCTATCTGCTACTCCTGGCCAAGGGAAATAAACTTTAACTTTGCAGGTATATTTTTCAAGCAGAATTGGCACTTCCTCCTTGCCAACCTCTGATCGGTTTGTACACTCTGATGAAGCTTCACAGCTTCTACTGTGCTTTCTATTACCATGCCAACAAAACATCCAGGCTTGTTTTGTTTTCCTGCATTTGATTTTACAGTGCTTTCCATAGTTCTCCAATACTGATTTCATGTGGCCTACTTTATTGCAATGAAAACCTCAGATCTTGTTCCCTTCAAGGTTTTCCTATATATCCTGTGATAAGTTATCCTCATGATCTTCACAGAGATTTAACTTTCCCTTTCCACGTGAGGATTTCTCTTTGCCCAATTTCTATCCCTCAGGCTTAAAATGATTCTGGAAGCCCATCCTTGTTTTATGGACCAGTTCATTACAATCAGCCATTTCAGCTGCTCTCTTTGTCGTTTAAACAATATGCTCTTCCAGTGTAATCTTATCTTCAGCCTTTATCTCCAGCGTTTTAATGTGAATTCCTTTAGTAATTGCCAATTTCTGAAGTTCAATCTCTGTCTCCCTTTCTCTCTGCTCTTCTGCTCTCTCTTCTTCGAATCGTACCTGAAACTGTTTGAAATCTGGTCTCTTTTCCTTATCTCTCGCGTCTAACTCAAGCTGCTTCATATTCAATTAACATTTAAACATTTCTGCAAATTCTCATGAATTTTCCAGCTGGGTGAAATGCTGAGCTACTGCGGGGAGTGACCTCTCGTTTTCTCACAGAAAGAGGCAAATACAAACCCAGCATTTGTGCTTATTCCAGAAGCGTGGCCTGAATCAGTTTTTTGTATAAATGCCAACTTTACATCGTCCATAGTCAAACAACCCTTTGTACCTAAATGAGACATGCTTTCCCAAGAACTGTCCACGACAATCCAAATCAACACCCGAAATGAAGACGCAGGCACATATCGGTTGCTCTTTTAATCCATCAACTATCTCCCAATTTGTTATGAGCTAGGCTAAATCATTCAAAAAGTTATTAAGCAGACAACCCAGATCGTAACAATATATTCTTTTTCGCTAAGTGTACAGTGATAATTAACCAATTAGCTAATTATAAAAATTCACAAAATCACGAAAAAATATATAGAATACCCACGAACTTAGTCCTTCCAAAATAGACGGAATTATGTCGTTCTGAAAGTACACAACATTCCGAAAAAAAGCACCTTAAACACAGTGAAAATGAAACAGAAGCTAAGGGTTAAAAATTAGAACGGCAGAAGGAGAGAAGTTATTAATTCGTGCACCACTGCTGCAGGATCTAAAAACTGGAATTCAGCATTCCAGAATGACCACTCTTTTATCATTATACAGTTCATTTCTAAAACATAGAGTCTTTGGCCTCAAGCCTCAGCTGTTGATGGAGAGAAAAAGGCCTCACAGCGAAGAATTACATCAATATAACACTTCATCCTATTCGGAGCCTGAACTGATTTACAATGCCTTTGATAAAAAAAAGTCAAGACACATAATCCTTGAGGAAAGTACAGCTCGTTGTGTTTTTAAAAGAGAGCATCTTAGTGACAGCGCAGTCTGTCCAAACAATCTTCATAACTGAAATTCTACGAACAGACAATGTCCTGGTAAATCTGGTCTGCACAGTCTCCAGTGCTGTCACATCCCTGCTTTAATGAAAATTGCAGAAAGACACTCAATACTCCATCTAGAACCGATTGAGCAAATGAACTTAACAACTTAGAAATGCACAGAAACTGCACTTTTTCAATAATGTGACTTTTACACAATACTGCGCCGTGGAGAAAGTGAGAACTGCAGATGCCAGGACTCAGAGTCGATAGTGTGGCGATGGAAAACACAGTTGCTCAGGCAGCATGCGAGGAGCGGGAGAATTGCAGTTTCGGACATAAACACCTCATCAGGGACGAGGTTTGTGGCCGTGGGGACTGAGAGATAAACGGGTGGTTTGGGAATTTGGGGGCGTGATAGCTGAGATAGTGATGAGCAGATAAAGGTGGAAAATAAGATACGAGTTCTGACAGGAGGTAGAGCGGGTAGGTTGGAAAGGTGATGTGCAGGACATAAGGGCAATGCTGAGTTGGATCCATGAAACTAGAATAATGTGAGTGTAGGGTGATTGAGGAAACTGGTGATCCCATGTGGCATCAAGGTCCCGAGCGGAAGATGAGGCCTTCTTCTTTCAGGTGTCAGGTGTTTAGGGAATGTCAATGAAGGAGGCGCAGGACCTGCATGTGCTTGGCAGATTGGGAGGTAGAGAATGATTTACATCAGTGATGAGCTTCCAACTGCATATCCAAACTATCATTACGAACATGTTGTTACATCTCAGGAACAGTATCTGACACTACCTCCATCTAAGTAGAAGGCGAGGATTGCAGATGCGAGAGATTGTAGTCAGGAAGGATAGCGCTAGAAAGCACAGTGGTTAGGCAACATCCGAGGACCAGGAATGTCAATGTTTCGAACATTCCTAGCGAAGAACGTATGCTCGAAAATCGATTTTCCTACTCCATGGATGCTGTCTTACCAGGGGTACTTTTCAAGATCCACGCTTTTAACTCGACACCACCACCACTCAACTGCTTTAGAAAATGCACCTGTCACCACTCAGTTGGTTCTTCTGCTGCATGCGAGGCAAACTGCAACATTCTTTTCCCCATAAATATCAGGTCATTCAGATCACTAAATAACAGAAAACTGCAGAGGCTGATTATCTGAGGGAAAAAAATCTTGTAGAATTCTGCATTCTCTCAGTGCAACTGAATGTTTGAATATAAAGTTGGTAAAGGAAAAGAGAAATCTTCTCTTTAATAACTGCTACATTCTGTTTCTTAAAGGAAAAACGAGTTTCATCAACTGGACTGTTTCAATCAGGCAATGCATGCTCACCCTGTCAGGTTCTGAGAGGAATGGTGGAATAGATATTGGCTTCGCCATTGCTGAACAGATGAAAAATATTAATTTCACTTCTGAAACAGTTGATGCTCCTGCAGAAAAGTCAATGTAACTCATATCCCAGCACAGCCATTTCCGTGTGTTTTTCAGAGTCCTGCAATATCACATTTAATTGAAAAGATTTTTATTGATTGTTCCTTATAAATACGGCATTCTCCATTTCAGAGTTCATTGGACAATATTTTACCCACTCACTTATTCAACAGTACATCACTCAATTTTATTACCCCTAATGTTCTATTCACGACTTATCTGCCAAACTGCTTTCACGAAAAATTGCTTATTTTTAAAACCAAAGACTGATCTTAACCAATGCCTGTTGGAAATCAACCATCATTCTGTCACTCTCTATCCGTTGTTTAGTGTGTCTCAGTGCCTGTCACCTAAATCCTGTGCCCTCTAGTTTTGAACTTCAACATATTGCGCAAATGATTGAGGCCAGTTGTCGATCCATGCCCCTCATGATTTCACAAACGATGAGAACGTGACACACTGGCTGGAACATTCCAGCGAAAAAGCCCCTGCTGACCCCATCTCCATGCTTATCTGAAGCCCTCGGCTCCCCGCAACACACTTGTAAATCAAGTGTGCACAGTTTCAATTTTCACAAAATCCTTCCTGTAGAAGTTGACCATAATTGTAAACAGTATTCTAAATATGATCTCACCAATGCTCCATATCGCCACAACATGACCTTCCAACTTGAATAATCGACTTTCTGACTAATAACGAAAAGCGTGCCAAGTGCTTTCTTCACAACATTGTCTCCTTGTGGCACCACTTCATCTGCTTTTATAAATTTTGCCTTGACTGATAAAGTTGTGATTGTCACTATGTTCTTCTGCCTTCACGGATATGTTGACCAACATGCAGTCTCTCTGTTCCTGTGGGTATCCTCGTGTCCTGTCAATCACTGAGTAATCAGTTGATGTGTTACTTCCAATGTGCATCACCTCATGTTTTTCATGGTTAGTTCCAATGTCGCCTCTCTGAATGTGACATTTGATAAATCCATTTCTGTGCTCCTTCATCCTAAAAGGATCTTCCTCACTATTAACCACTTTGCTAATATTCGTATCATCGACAACTCTGCTTATCATTTCCTCCTAACTTGTTCTACATTCTTTACACACATTGCAAACGACATTGGACCCAGCATTCATCCTTGTGTTACATCATTGAATACCAGTTCCAGTCACAAGAAACAGCCTTCTATCACCATCCTGTGTCTCTTACTACCATAAATTATGTTTGTATCCAACTGCCAGGGTACCTAAAATCCCTTTTCACTTGTATCCTCCTACCAATCTTTAGAGTGGTGTCGTGTTGAAGGCTATGTTGGAATCCACACAAATAACATCAACTTCACTACCCTCGTTCAAAAAAAAAACCTGATCACTTGCCAATAAATTGTATTTAATCCAATCTGTTAGGTATGACATTCTGTAACAAAACCGTGATGACTCTCCCTGATGAAACCTTGCCTGGTGAAGTGGCAGTTAATTCTTTCCTTCAAGGTTTGCTCCAAAAGGTTCCCTTCAATTGATGTGAGACTCACTGCTGTGTGATTCTCTGGTTTATCTCTCCCAATCTTGCGTTAGTCCAGTCCACTACAAACCCAAACATGAAAGTAAACCATTGCTCAGAACACCTGCAATTTCCTCCCTTGTCATAAGATACAAGTTCATCCTGAATTGGGAATATGCCCACTTCAATCCAGAAAACTGCGAACACTTCCTCAGTACCTATGTCAAACTGCTTAAGAAATTTTCCATCCCTCCTCCTGCATTCTGCCCGTATATCTTGCCACAAGAGGACTGTTTGCTCGCTGAACAAGGAAAGTGATTCAGTCAGTTATTCGATTTGCAGACACGACTGTACTGTAACTCTGGAGGATGATCATTCAGATATTTTAGCTTGAAAACGCTGTATTAAGCAATTGTGGTTATGAAATATTTGCTTTGATAGCCACAGGCTATTACAGTGAGAAATGGATTGAATTTTGTCCAACTGAAAAACATTTACTTAATTCCAACTCCTGTGCAGATTCCTATCTGTTCACGTCTGATATGATGGAGATGTTGCTCTCTTGTTGTTTATCATATCCAGAACAGAGCGGCGGCACAAATCCCAAACACATGATTTCTACTTTCATTGACCTACGAAGTCGATGCCAGTGGCAAACATTGTAATGGGATTCATCAACAAAAGAAACTTTCAGGATGAAAACAGTTCTGTCTTCTGCGCAGGGGGTCATTACAGAAGCACAGTATCCGGCCTCCTCAGGGGCAAGACGAAAAGATGCTGAAAAGAGAAATCGAAGTTTACATTTTTGGTCCAGTGACCTCGTCCTTGGCACTGATGGTTTCCAGGAAAACTTCTTTCGATATGCCGAAGATATGTGGGGGTGCAGTAATTACGAGGAAACGAGATGTCGGGATAGAGCCGAAAGAGAGAGACGAGCAGTTGGGCATAGGAATTGATAATGATCTGTTTGGAGCATTAACAACTGCTCACAGAGACTGTTTATGACTAACCAAAGGTAGTGTGTGACTAGGCCTGGTGAGTGTGTCGGGGGCCAACACATGGGAAACTTCAGGCCTCTAAAATGACTGAGATTGATCTGTAGGGTAGTGGGGTCCTCAAGCAGAAAATGATCTACTGCTTATTTAGCATGCGCTAAGCTATGATGCAACACGGCAGTAAGACTGAGATAAAGACGTTCGCTAGGAAACATGGTTCTGTGCTAAAGGAGCAGTGAACTGGAAGCTCAGGGACACTTTTGGCAATAGAACTTGGCATTCTGCAAAACACTTCGTTTCCCAAGGTAGTGGCGACCACAATATGAGCTGTAGACTAGATTGTGCGAAGTGTAGGGAAAGTATTGCTTCACCTGGAAGGTATATTTGAGCACTTGTATACTAAGCATGGAGGTCAGAAATGGACAAGGGAGGAGAAGCAAGAAACAAGGATACCGTGGATGATATTATTATAGATGTTTTTTAATCAATGAGTAAGAATGTGACCATAAAGGTACTATACCTGAATGCTCGTACTTTTTGGAAGGTTGGAGATATAACGGCATAAATCATCACAAATGAATACGATTTAATACACGTTGCAGAGACATGGAGACAGCATAGTCAAGACTGGGAGGTATATAATCACTGGTATGAGACAATTTGGAAGGACCGAGAGGATGGTAAGGAAGGTGGTGTAACTCAAACATTGAAGGACAACCTCAGACCGATGGAAACAGATGATTTAGTTTCTATGGAGAATGAGTTTGAATCGATTTGGGAGGAAATTAGAAGTTCTAAGAAGAAAAAGTCACTGTTTGACGGTGTCTATCCGCCTCCAAATTTTAAGATGACATTGGGGAGGGCAGTAAACAAAGACATAAATAACAAATGAAAAAACGAATGGCAATTATCATGTGGGAAATTAATAAACATGTCGATCGTTCGAAGCAGCTAAGTCAGGGTAGCCTTGATGGGGATAGTGTTGAGTGTATCTGCGATAGATTCCTTAAATAATGTGTAATCGAACAGGCCAACAACGGGAGAGGTTAAATTAGATTTAGTGCTGGGTAATGAACTCGGCAAGATGTTAGATTTGGCAATAGGTGAGCACTTTGGGGATAGTTACCAAAATTCAGTTATGTTTATTTTAGTTTTTCATAGGGATCGGTATACATCGAAGTGCAAGCGCTATTTCTGGGGGAAAGAAAATTGCAATGCGATTAGATAAGATTACGCATTCAGAGGTTGGCAAAGAAACGGCACGGAATGGGCAGAATAGAAATGTGGAGCTTATTCAAGGAGCAGGTTCTGTGTGTCTTTGATAAGTATGTACCTGTCAGAGGGTGAGGAAATTGTGAAGCGCAGGAGTCACGATTACTGAGGAAGTTGAATCTCTTGTTGAGAAGGCTTGTGTTCCCATGAGACGTGAATGCTCAGTAATGGAGATTGAGAGTTACAAGTTAAACAGGAAAAACCTGAAGAGAGAGTGAAGACGAGCCAGGAGGGGACAGAGAATTTGTTGACAGATAGATTAAGGGAAAATCCGAAAGCTTTCCATCGATATGTGAGGGCTAAAAGAATGAATAGAATAAAATATGGCCAATGAAGGACAGTCGTGGTAAGTAGTGTGTGGAGTCAGAAGCGATAGGGGAAGAGTGAAAGCAATGTCTTTAGTCAGGATTCGCACTGGGAAAACAAAATGTTGACTAGGACAATACTGAGAAACTGGCTACCAGACGAAATAGGATTGAAGTTCCCAAAGACAGGGCGCCATAAGCTCTGAAAATGTGAACATATCTAAATTCCCCTGGGCCAGATCGTATTTATCCTAGGACTTTCTGGGAAGCTAAGAATCAGATTTATGATTCTTCCACTTTGATATTAATGTTGTTATTGTCCAAAGTTAGAGTACCAGAACACTACAGGATAGTAAAATTGCTCTCTCATTCAAAAAAGGGAGTAAAAGAAACCCTGGAAATTATAGACCATTGACCCTTCCCTCGGTTGTGGGTAAAGTGTTGGAAAAGTTCCATGAGATAAGATTTGTAATCATCTCGAATGGAATAAATTTATGAGGGCAAGTCAAGCCGGTTTTGTGAATGGGTGGACGACACTCACAAACATTATCGAGCTCTGTGAAATGATCGCTGAACTGCAGGTCGGTTTGCTCACTGAATTGGGAAGTTCATTTCCAGACGTTTCATCACCCTACTAGGTAACAATTTCAGTGGGTCTCCAGGCGATGCACTGTTCATGATTCCTGCTTTCTCTTGATATGTTTGGGTTTCTTTGGGTTGGTGATGTCATTTCCGATGGTGATGTCATATCCAGTTCTTTTTTTCTCAAGGGGTATTCGATGGCGTTGAACTCAAAGTGTTTGTTGATGGAGTTCTGTATGGAATGCCATGCTTCGATTAAGTCTCCTGCATGTAGGTGTTTGGCTTGTCCTCGGATGGATGTGTTGCCTCAGGCGAATGCAATGTTTATCGAATGCAATTTTTGTCAAGTTCTTGCATGGCATTTTGGAAATGACATCAGTTTTTGCATATGGACAAATAGGCAGAAAACGAGCCACCAGGATACATGAACATCAACTAGCCACAATACGACGTGACCCTCTCTCACTGGTATCCTTACAAACAAATCAGTAGAGACACTACTTTGACTTGGACAACGCATCCATCCGAACACAAGTGAAACAGAGACACACGCGATCATTCCGAGAAGCATGGAATTCCAACTGGAAATCCATCAAAATCACATCGAGATAGACTTCATCTACAACTCGCTGAAAAACAGAACTGGAAATTATATCATTACAGGAAATGACATCACCAACCCAAAGAACCGCAAGCATATAAATAGAAAGCAGAATTCATGAACAGTCCGTCATCCGAAGGCACAATGAATATATTAACCAGGAGGGTAACGAAACGTCTGGAAATGAGCCTTCCAGCTCAGTGAGCAAATCTTCATCTGGGAAGCTAAAACTGAGCTACAACTCTTGTCAAAACTTGCCAGATGACTAAACAGATGTATGAGGATAAAGCCGTTCATGTAATGCACGTTTGGGTTTCAGTTAGCAGTTTGATAAATCTCGCCACGGCAGGTGACTCACAAAATACTGAGGCATGGGAATGAGGGGGATGTCGTTCTTTGTATCAGAAATTAGCCAGCTGAAAGAAGACAGAGGGTGTTACTTGATGGGAAAACGTCATCCTGGAATTCTGTTGCTTGTGGTGTACTGCAACGATCTGTTTTGGGTTCACTGCTTTTTGTCATTTTTTTGTAAACGAGCTGGATGGGGGCGGAGAAGGATGGGTTAGTACATTTGCGGACGACACTAAGTTCGGGAAAGTTGTACACAGTGCTGAAAGATATTGTAGATAACACAGTGACACAGGTATGCAGTAGAGCTGGGCTGAGAGTTGGCAAATGGAATTTAATGCAGAAAAGTGTGAGAAAGAACATGGCATTAAAAATATCACAGAATATAAAGATTGATAGCAGAAGTTTCTAGTAAAATACAAAATGAAAAAAGAGGCAAAAGTAAACGTTGACCCTCTCGTGGATAAGAAGGGGCATTTCCTTATGGGATATGTGGAAATAGCAGTGACATTGATCAGGCATTTGCGTCGGTCTTCACAGTGGAGGATATTAATAACATGCCAATAATTGACAAAGAGATGACGTTTGGTGACGACCTGGGAACAGACATTATAACAAAAGAACTAGCGTTGGATTGTTGAAGCTAATATTGCAAAGGATGGTTACGTCTCCAGGACTTGATAGAATGCATCGCAGGGTACTAAAGGCAATGATATGTGCTTGCGGTAATTTTCCAAAATTCGTTGATCTCTGGGCAGTCCCAGCAGATTGGAAAACACAAATATGGCGTTACTGTTTAAAAAGTGTGGCAGACAAAATATGAGGAATTAGATCAGATTACTTCGAGTATCATAGCAGGCCATTCGTCCCAACAAGTCCACACCGACCGCTAAAGTGCAACCCACCCAGACCCATTCTCCAACATAATAGACCAGTTTATTTAACAAGTGTAGTGCATAAATTTCTTGAGTCTTTTATCGAGGAAAAAATAGCGGGGCTTCTCCGTAGAAATTTGACAGATGCAGCCTGGGTTAATGAAGAGCAGGTCATTCCTGCAAAATCTTTTCGAATTCTATGATGGCATTACGATCATGGTGTACAGCGGGACGCAGTGAATTGAAGTACTTAGATTTTAAAAATGGCCTCAACAACGTGCTGTTCAGGGGCAATATTCTGACAGATGGAATTCCGGATTTGTAGGTGTTCGCTGATGACAGGAGGGTATGTGGAATAGGCTTATTCCGAAAATTTAGAAGAATGAGGCCGGATCTTATGGAAACGTATAAGATTATGAAGGTCATGTGTGAGATAGAAAACGAGAGCATGCTTCCATTTGCAGATGAAACTAGTGCAAGAGGGCACAGCCTCTGGATTAGAACGAGATATAGGACTGAATTGAGAAGGAATTTCTTCAACCAGAGGGTTGTTCCTCGATGGAGAGCTTGCCCAACGATGTAGTTGTTGCGACATCAATCAATTTTTTTTAGCTCGGGCTGCTTTTGTTTTGAACAATAAAGGAAGTAAAGATTACCTTCAGAGTTTGGTTAAGTGGATGCGTGTCCATGGAAAGATCAGGCATGAGCTGAATGAATGGCGAAGTATTCTTTAAGGCCTGTGCGGCAAAGCCTTGCTCCTCGTTCTCATGTTCTATGAATGTATGTGTCACATATTCCGCAATTTTAGGGAAAGCTTCCATGGACTTTGGGGGAGGTGTTGAGAGAGAAGGAGCAGTGCACCACAATGCCCTGGAGGGAATGTTCCGCGGGGGAGGCGGACAAAGGGCGGGGAGGGGGATGTATATTTGGTAATAGCATTTCGCTGGAGGTGGTGGAATTAGAAAAATATTTCGCTGATCACTTGGAGTACTAGAGTGCGTAAAGCTCCAGACCAATTTCTGAAAAATAATGGGATGAGAATGGATCGTTGCTTCATGATGGACATTTGGAAGATGGGTCCAAAGTCCTATTTTGGTGCAGTGAAAGTCGCAATGTCTTTGAGAAGCTAACTTTAGCAGCCGTATATCATTGCGGCCACAGGAGCAGGTCATAGTCAGAGATTGTCTTGACTCCTAAAGCCTGAATAACACATAGCCTGCGATTACACGCCACCGATGATTTGTCACTGGCAGTCTCCGTTAACCGCTGTTCACTCTCAGAGCGAGATCGTTGTTCACCTCATTGACCAAATGTTCTTCTCTTTCTTTTCTTCTTTCCCTACCAACTGTTTACTACTTTACAATACAGAATGAAGCATGATGGGATAGTTCCTTTTCGCCTGGATGATTTCAGTGTGAAAGAAACAATGTACAGGAGAAGCACAACAGATTAGTCAGCATCTGAGTAGCAAGAAATATTTAAATCCCAACCTTCTTGAGGATTCCTTACTGCAGCTGTAACAATATTGAAAAGCTCAAAACCGTTCAGAACAGAGCAGCTGAATTGAGCAGCAACACATAACTAATAAAACATCGACAAACATCAATTCCCACCATAACCAAACGCTCAGACATGCAGTCTGCACAATCCACTAGATGTACTGCAGATATTCACCAAGGCTCCATCAAAAGTACATTACAAAATCACAACTGCATCCATCTAAAAGGAAAAGGGCACTCAACAGATAGGAAAGGCCACTTACCATCCTGATCTGGAAATATATTGCCATTACTCCAGAATCACTGGGTCAAAACTGTGGATTCCACTTACCTATAATTTGGATCTGCCGTCAGCACACAAAAACTGTGGTTCAAGATGGAAGCTCATCATCACCTTATCCAGTCAAATCAGGAATGAACAATAAATGCTGACCTGTTCTGGAATAACCACATCCATGGAGAATGAAAATCACATGCTGTGGTGTTCTGAGGATCCTCTCTTACTGAGATATTTCTGGATTTATTTGAGTGGTATCAAAGATGAGGATTTGCTGTTGGGAAACTGAAACGAAGCATTACATCGGGATTTGAAGGTGTTGCTTTGTTCCATGTAGCCTGAAACTTTCCCGCCTTTGAAAATGAAAGCAGAAAGGTAAATTCACAGTGGAGTGGAAGTATTCACTACCTGAAATATCGAGGCATAATTGGAGGGACGCTGGAGAGAAACTGCGGAAATTTGATGACGATTCAATTACTTGTCTGCCCTGAAGATTCATCAGGGCAACCACACTGGGGGAAAACAATTCAACTGTTCTCAGTGTGGAAAGGGAGTTGCTCAGTTCTCTAACTTGCTGACTCGTCAGTGGGTTCACACTGACAAGAAACCATTTAATGGCCTAGAGTATGAAAAGGGCATTAAAAGGTGTCACGAACTGCTGTACATTCAACGTATTTACTCTGACAAGAAACCATTCAAGTACTCTCTCATAGGGAATGGGTTCAGGACGTCATTTGATCTCACTTTACATCTGCGAACTCAGTGGAGAGAGGTCGTTCGCCTGTTCTAAGAATGGGAAAGGATTCTTTCAGTCATTCTGTCTGCTGAGGCACCAGTGAGTTCACACAGAGGAGAGACCATTCGTCCGCTGTGATTTGAAATAATTAATTGATTCTGGAAATCTGCTGAAATTCAAGCGAGTTCATACTGCAAAGAGACCATTCACCTGAATGTATACGATGTGCATTTGAATGGAAAGGTGAACCAGAATTGACTGTCTGGTTGTAACGCTACAATAAAGACGGCTTTTGCTAAATCCACAGCAGAGAACCATTTACTATCCGGTTGTATTTGGGTAATATTGCACAAGGATTAGGAACATTTGGGGCGGGCGGAACAACAGCATAATTGACTACCTGCGGGCTGCACGGTGGCACAGTGGTTAGCACTGCTGCCTCACAGCGCCTAAGAGCCGGGTTCAATTCCCGACTCAGACAACTGAGTGTGTGGAGTTTGCATGTTCTCCCCATGTCTGCGTGGGTTACCTCTGGGGGCTCCGGTTTCCTCCTGCATGCTAAAGATGTGCGGGTCAGGTGAATTGGCCATGCTAAATTGCCCCCTAGTGTACTGGTATGGGTGGGGTGCACTTCGGCGAATCGGTGTGGCCTTGTTGGGCCGAAGGGCCTGTTTGTAGACTGTAAATCTAATCTAAAAATAAACCTCCATTTAACTGGAATACTTGCCTTTTTGACTGGAAGAATGGGGGCACTCACCGGTGATTATCCACAGGGAATTATCACTTCATCCTTCAGGACGGAGTCAACGACTGGAGTAATTCCTTTTCCAGCCTCGGGTTTTAACGAGTCTTTTGTTCTGCAAGATCGATACTGAGACTTCGGGATTATTCTTTTGGATTCAAGGCTTCGTATGAACCCACATCACGTTTGTCTTTTGCCCTGCACTCAGTAGGGACCCTACTTAATCTTGGATCCGAAACATCTACCGTAGCTCAACACTAGGCTACCCTCTTGGCGGGGGTTACCGGGACTGCCCGATCTGCCTGAGTTAGCCAATTTAGTTTCTCCATATATGTCCTTATATCTGGACTGAAGCAGATATGCACATCGTCCCTGAAGACACAAGCTTTTGTTTTTTTTTGTGCCAGTAGTACCCATGGTCCGAAATCCTGCCACATTACACTGGATGTGTTCGCCAATGGTACTTGAGGATAGGAGCGTTCCACATCTAAAAAATGGGTTCTATTTGCCCGACAGATATTTTGGATAAGTTTACACTGACCGCACATCTGTGATCGTTCTAATAAAATTTGCACAATAATAACTGACCTGGTTAAAACATTCTCCTAAAAAAATCCTTCTCATATGATTTGTAAGGGCCATGACGGTTTATGCGTGCTGAGCAGTGCCTCATATCTCCAGCAAGAAAATCGGGGTTAATGGGATTAATATGGTTACTTGCAACCTGGGCGAGCGAATCGCTCACTGAACTTATGGCTCTCTGGGTAATCAT
The DNA here is from genome assembly GCF_020745735.1 of Hemiscyllium ocellatum. Taxonomy (NCBI): domain Eukaryota; kingdom Metazoa; phylum Chordata; class Chondrichthyes; order Orectolobiformes; family Hemiscylliidae; genus Hemiscyllium; species Hemiscyllium ocellatum. The sequence goes on along the minus strand of NW_026868163.1, from coordinate 903,429 downwards.
CACTCATAGCCATGCATCAGGAGTCGTGAGTCGGATTTTACAGCCTGCACTGGTAAATCTTCTTTTTGTATTACCTGCAAGCCTGTCGGGGTACTGCACAAATCCGACCACAGACTCACTATGAGATCGCCAGCTGTCAGATTTAAAGAACAGAATTCCGAGAAATGAAATGAGAATTGGAATGTTTCACCATTACTGGTTTCACACCATAGGGGTGCTGTTCATCTCTCCCGTGTCATGAATCCTGATGCATCCATTGCGTCGACTCTCTCAACGGCCGAGATTTAAGTACTGAATATGTTGCCCCTGTATCTACCAAAATGGTAACTGGTGCACCTTCCACACATAATACAATTTCCCTTGATAATAGAATTCGCTTCTTCTTATCAACACTTCAATGTCAGGGACCTGAAATATTCGAGTTCCTTTCCAGATACAGAGTTGTTTTTTCCCCATTCCTTGTCTGGTGATATGGTCGTTTACTGGCTCTGTAAGTCTGCCATTAGTTCGGTTTAACTTTACATTTTTTTTCTTTCAGTCTGCAATACTTGCCTCTGCAAAGTCAGGTTCTTACTTCTTTGTTTCCCTGTGCTTTTATTGGTTTCGAAATAAATGCTAATTTCCCATTACAATGGACAGCACATTATTTTTACAGGTCGCTGCAACAGCGAGGGCCGAAGTGCCTGCACTGCATTGTAACGTTCTATGTTGTAAGCTACATTTCCTGCTAGTTTCTCATGTCTCTCATCACATGTGGAAGCTTCCAGTCACATCTTCCAGAGATTTGTCTGCACTTCGTTCAATAGAAGCAACTGCATTTCCTGCTCAGAATGTGATATTTCTGCAATGGAGAGATGAAAACAGAGTCGGTGACAAAACTGAGATTACTTGCGTTCTGTCCAGAATCAACAAAAACTATCCCGATCTTCCAGTCTCCTGTAACTTCAACATTACACTGTTTTCCCACCCTTCAGGTTCTTTGCCTGTATTCCTGATGAGGGGCTGTTGCCCGAAACGTCGATTTTGCTGCTCCTCGGATGCTGCCTGAACTACTGTACAATTCCAGCCACACTCTAATCGAGACACTGTGTTCCCAGGCCACTATTCCAGTCTCTGGTTTGCTGCAGTGCTCCTTCAAGGAATAACTCAAGCTGGAATACCTTCAACTCATTTTATACAGACAGACCATGCAAACGTTAGGACCCAACATCGAGTTCAATCATTTTAGAACCCGTCCGCCCTCTTCCACATTCTCCACCCACCCGTCCATCCCATCAATTCCGAAGACAGATCATTGGACTCGAAATGTTAACTTTCCTTTTCATGAGATATGGACACTAGCCGTTGATTTTGTTCAGACCTTTTGGCTTTACTTCAGGGAACTTTGCTTGTCCGTTGCAATCGCCAGATTGCTGGAAGCTTCTGATTGCAGGATGAGATATTCAGAGGAGATGACAGGAATGGCAAGGGCTGGACCATTTCCATTGTGAAGGTAGACGAGCTAGGTTGGGGGATGTTTATCGAAGAGCAGAGAAGGCTCTTTGAGTAACCGATTAACGTGCACATTTTATGAAAAGGATATATATGTATGAGAAGGATCAGACTATATTTGGAAGGAATACAGTGGCATAAATGAAATACAGTAGACAAGATGTTTTGAGGAGAATTTGCGACAATGCTTTCACCAGTAGAGTGTTGCGAATCTGGAAATCATTATCTGAGCATGTGGTAAAGCTACGTGTCATGAGAACATTCCAGCAGTCTGTAGACGTACATTTGAAGAGCCAGAGCACACGTGGATAAGGAACAGGTACTGGAAAGTGTAACCAGGACAGACAGATGCGAGATGGGTGTCCTGAACGCAATGGGTCAAACACAAATTTGTGTGTTCAAAGGCAATCGCAGGCGTGGCTCTGTGGCGCAATGGATAGCGCGTTGGACTTCTATGTCACTGCTCAGATTGTAATTCAAAGGTTGTGGGTTCGAGTCCCATCAGAGTCGACTTTTAGTTTATGGTTTGGAAGATGGTCAGAGCAGACTCAGCTGCTCATCTGCAAAACCAACAATATTCGTGCAGAAACCCAACTGTCTCGAAACGAAATATTTTCCTCTCACAAGTTTAAATTTTTGATGTCTATTTATGATAGAGATCAATAAACATCTGTTAGTCAGTAGACAACACGATGATGTGGATAGGCTGGAAAAAGACACAAAATTGTTGTGTCAGCCATGATGATATTGAATCATGGAGCGGGGCCAGATCGGTATTAACAATGGGCTCCTTTGTGTCTGTGCCATTTCTGGTCCAGATTTTTAAACAATCGTAATGATAACAATATGAATTAAACACCACGAAATATTTTGGTCTCACCTCCACATCCCTTCCCTTCCAACTGGAATAGACAGCTCTTGTTTTAGCTTTAGATCAGACTGTGGAGAATTCTGACAAGTTCTCCTTCAGACTGAATGTTGCTTCGCATGGGTTTCAAAGTGGATACATGGAGCAAGCAAATGCATGGAATCAGGTGCTTCTGGGGCAGATTTCCCCTTTGCTGGGCTGGAATTCTGGCCAAGGTATTGAACGTGAAGTTCTGACATTTTGAATCTTACTCTGGATTCTTGCGTCTTCAGCAATTAAATCGGAATTCACGTTGCCCTTGCATAACATTATTCAATCTTCACTGTTTATAAAAACCATGCCACGTCCTCGTGGGTGCAGTATGCTGAATATTGTTGTCGTTTTGTGCAGTGTGGGTCGATGTGTCATATGAACATGCCGATGGAAGTTGGTGAAATTTCAGTGAATCGAATTCCCTGACGAAGTGAAACCGATCGAAGGAAAACCCCAGTCCAGTGGCGAAATGACATTTCTGGTGATCAACACAGGACACCACTGTAAACGTACGCAGCATTCAATAAAGTCGATTTCCGCCACATTTTTCTATGCCACATTTCCACCACATTTCTGGGACATTATTGTAATCTCTACGCTCTCACATTCCATAGGAAGAACATTCAAATGGCCAACTATCCATTACTAATGTCCTGAATTCACACACACATGCACATATATGCGCATATTTATATATCCACACAGATATAAATGTATGTGTGCATGCATGTATATGTCTGTGCAAAAATATTTAAAAGTTACCAAAGAACGTTGAGTAAAACAACATTTATTCTAAAAAAAATATGATTTCTTGGAGTGCTCTGTCCTTAGGAAATGCCTCAGTTACTTAAGACCAGCCATAAATACTCCCTGAGTGAATATCCAACACTCAATAGAGATACAGAGGTGATTTCTGCAAACAATGACGTCTTTCATACCGCTGATCCTGCGCTGTGTTAAATTCTGGAAAGGATGTTCAGCTCTTTACATATTACCGGTGTTGCTGCAAGCTCGCACAGGCCATTAAAGCAGTCCACAAAATATTAGATTTAACTCATTGGACATTTTGACTGTTACCAGAAAAACTGGAATCGAAACGATAACGATGTTTTAAGTATTGCTGTGAAGATTACAGAATTGCAGTAGGAATATTTTTCGTGTCTTGTTACAGGATATTTTTGGGGGAGATGAGTGAGCAGCATATGGACTCACTCCCTTCTCTGTGATTGCAGCCAAATATTCCAATGCAACACATGAAAGGATAAAGGTGCATTACATTAGCAGGTCAGTTCCCACTCACGATAGTATAGTTTCACTTTGATTATCGCCATCGTCTAAAGTATTAGCTGAGTTGGGAGATCATGATCCTGAGGGTATGCTGAGACATTGCGAGAATTAATCCCACACTGTTGGCTTCACTTTATATCATAAACCAGTTATGCAGCGGACTGAGCTAACTGGCTTCCCTTTCATGCTCAGTTTTTTGTACAATTTATAGAAGTTCACGTGGAACAAGCTGCTGAACCTTTCCTCACAATCAGCACATGCTGTACTTAGTCCTACTCAGTTGAAGGTGTTATGAGCTTTCTATCCAATTAACTTTAACCAATTACAGAGTGTGCACGTAACGCGTACCCATCATGACCGCCCGGACACCCTGTCATGGTGAAATTCATTCCTCGCGTGTCTGCACGTGTCTTCACAAATATATTAGGATCAGCTTCTCAATAATCTTTCCAGCGAAGAAGAAATCGTTTTCGAATTCAACTGCTGTAGAAGGAAAAGGATAACTTTCCAAACTTCTCTTTGTCATTCATCGCTGGTTTTGAAGTTCTAAAGTTTTGATATAGATACATCCAAATGAAGGCATTTCCCTCCTGTTTACTCTCACCAAATTCTCATCGCCTGGAAACCTTCCATACGGACACAACTCAGTTTTACCTGGTGTCACGCCACATGATCTATTCGTTTTTTCCACCAACCCATGAAACCACGCCTTGTCTTTTCAAATGGCATTACCCCTCACTACATCGATGGCTTCCTTTACATTTTTTTGTTTCCAAGTAAACACTGTCCATTCTTCCTGACGTCTTTTCATTACAGTCATTGCCATCCATGTTTTTTATTATCTCTTTATATCCCTGTATAGCCAATGTTGGGAAAGGATGCTGGGTCCAATGCAGCACATTAAAACTCAGTCTAATGCTGTGTACTGCCATTACCAATGTAAGGAAAATAGATGCTAGTTCAGGCAAAAGGGAATCCGTTGGTTGTCGTGTAATGGATCAATCCTTGACTGGGAAGTGACTGTTTTTCCTCACTTTTCTCCCTGGTCTGAACATTTGCTAAAGCAACACACTAAGGGAACATAGAATGACTATAGTTCAGAAACTGGCTATTCATTGCAAACAATGCACACCCAGTCCTCCAGGGATTAACGCTCACAGAACAATTTTTCTCTTCATTTGCACCTGAAGTTCGCACCTTACTGACAGTCAACCCAGTTGTAGGCAAATCATATCTCTGGCGCTGTGAGGCAGCAGTGATAACCAGTGAACCACCTTATGGCCGTGTACAATATTGCAAGGCACATGTGGACGCGTTTGTCATGTGATTCCTGTCAAAGATGCTCTACTTTGTTGTTACCCTGACCAGGAACAATAAATTCTGATTCCCTGACCTAGAAATGAACCCAAACCACAGCGGTGAAAGTGCTGCATCGGAACCACTGGTCGACCAGGTAGGACGGCATGTGCAATTGTGTCTTCTCTTAACAGCATAGCTTTCTTTTCCTGTGATGAGACATTTCTATCGAAAAAGAATGTTCGTGACACCGTGCTTTTACAGCACAGAATAATACATCATGTCAGTACCAGTCATCAAACATCCATCCATTCTCCTTTCCAGTTACCACTACTTGGTCCACAGCCTGACGTCTGAAGTGTTCATCTCAATGAGACTTTCCATGCAAAGTTTTAATTTCAAATGAACCAGCGACAGAGACTGAAGTCAGATACCGTCACGTTTGTTCATGACCTGGCGGAGAACTGAACCTCATTTTGACCCATAGATGGAACTATACAGACACATCTTTTGAGAGTGACAAAGGCCTCAGGACATCCCAACTAACATAAAATGAGGAATTGAACCGTTTGGCCTCTTCTTTCTTCATTACTAGCTTTAAAATCCGATTCTGTTGACAAAAGCAGAGGTGTAAACTGACAGGAGGCTGTCCTTCGAAGACTGCCCCAATCGTGAATATTTGGTATCTGCAAACCGTCGATGTATCCACCTGTGAGGCAGACTGGCTAGCTGTGCTCTTCCATCCTCTGACTGGTTTAATTTGGATTCCAGCGCATTCCTGTCTCTACATAAGGAACAGGAGCATACAGCCGCATTCCTGTAAGTTTTCGTTCCCCCATTGTTTCACCATTAGTTTACTGCTTCTAATGAGTCACGTTTTTCTTCCTGCCAAACGAAGGCATTCTTCGCATCAGAAGATTGACATCCACAATATCCTCAGGGGAAAAACACGGATGTGGACTTCCAAACTGAAATGGCTGAGGCCTGGTCTGCGCAAAAAATGACTTTCAGCTTTTCCTTCAAAAATAAGTCCTAACAACACACACAATGCACCTTCGGATGCTTGTTGCAAAGTTGTAAGGAAATTCAGCAAGGCTGCCGTGAGAATGGAGGTTACAACCGCTGGTTTACAAAACCAGCCTCGAACCACTGAGTTATAGAAGAACTAAATTCTGAGTCGTTTTGAGTCTGACAAAAGATGATGACCTCGAGCAGAACAAATTCGTTCAAATCAGTTTTGTGATACAAATTTCGTTTTATGTGACAAAATACGCCTTGAAACCCACTTCTTTGATCGCTTGTTTGATGTCACACTTTGTCAGCTTCCCAAGTTTTCATAATGGAACAGGGATCAACATTTGTATAACCTCCCGGCAGACTAAAATCTTTGACGTTTCTATTATGATTTTGGTGCTAGACAGTGACATCCTGAAAATAGGAACAGAAGTGTTTCAGATGGGAAAGAAAGCAAATCGAACTCTGGCCTTCATCGGTCACAACGTTTGGTATCGTGATTTGCATCTGATGTTGTAATTGTATAAAACTTCTGTTTGGCCACATTTGGAGTACTGTGTGCAGATCTCATCTCAAAATAGCAAGGATGTGGAGGATTCGGAGAGGGTACAAAAAGGGTTTATCAACACGTTACCAGTATTGTGTTTTTAAAGGTGTGTTAGGTATAAGAGGAAATTAAACAAAGATGGATTGCTTTGTGAGAGTATCAGAGGCTGACAGGCGACCAGGTACAGGAATATAACGCTAGGACAGGATAGATAATGTGGATAGTCAGAATCTCTTTTCCAATGTATAAGTTTCAAATACTAGAGCGCAGAGGTTTAAGGTGAGAAAGAGAAAGTTTAAATGATGTGTGTGAGGCAAGATCTTTTATTCAGAGAGTGGAAGTTGCCAAGCGAGGTCTTGAAACAGAAATGTGAGTAAAGTTTTGAAGTGGCATTTCGACAGAAACATGAACAGGCAGGGAATAGAGGGATATGGACCATGTACATTCAGATGGGATGAGTTGAGAATAGCATTGTGGTAGGCCGAAGGGCCAATTGCTATGCTGCACTGTTCTATTTTCTAACTTCCCAGCATTTAACCGATCAAAGCACTTCAGAATCTTGCATGTTTCATTCAGTTTCTCTCTCATTTTTCTTAACTTTAATTGGTTCATTCTCAATCTACTCCACTTCTTATTATAAAATCCCTCCATTCCCAATATCATCCGAGTGAAAATTATCTGGCCTGCCTCTGATACAACAATACCTTTCCTTCGGGCACACATGCTGTTCATAATATTCTAAGTGAAGTATGACTTGTACCTTGCATCGTTTTAGTAAGACCTCCCTATATTTAGCCTCCATTCCCTCTGTAAAAATTGGCAGCATTTGATTTGCCTTCTCTATTATTTGAAGACCCTGTAAGCTAATTTTTTTCTGATTGATAAACAAGGACTCGCACAAACCTTTATGTTTTCAGTCTAAAAACAAGTACTGTTAGCCTGACAGAAAGTCAGGAGCATGTTGCAATGAGTGAGAAACAACATATCAATAAAAAGTAACTGGACTCTTAGAAACAAATTTTATAAAAGAGAATTTGTTTTAGAGCCTGTTGGATTTTATTTGTTGGTGTGAATATAAATGGCAGAATAGATAAGGGTGTGGTGAGGGTGGGTGTTGGTACGGTGGATATGGTTTATTTCAGAAGCCCTTGTGTGAGTTTCAATAAGGGCTAGAATAGGGCCCCTTAAAGGTCAATAAGGTTACCGATGTGTGGAACTAGAGGAGATGAGTGAGATCATAAACAAAAAAAAAGTCTTGTCAGTATTTACTCTGGAGAAAGACATGGTAACTCGGGAACATTGGGAAATAAATTGCCATGTCTTGGAAAAAATCCTCAACAGAGAAGAGAAAGTGGTGGAATATTAAAACAAGTAAAAATAGATCAATCCTCAGGAGCTCATTAGGTCGATCGGAGAATATTATGGGAAGCTCGGGAAGAGATTGCAGTGTCCCTTACAGAGATATTTATATTATCAACAGCCACAGTGAGGTGTTGGAAGACTGGAGGTTGGCGAATGCTGTTCCAGCACTTAAGGGTTGCAGGGAAAGCCAGGAAATTACAGCCCCTTGAGTCCATTGATGGGGAAGTTGTTGGAGGAGATTTTGAGGGAAAGGAGCTACGTATATTTGGAAAGGCAAGGACTGATTAGAGATGGTCAGCATGGCTTTATGAGTGGAAAACCGTGTTTCACAAACTGGATTGACTCTTCCTGGAGGTGGCCAAGAGATAGGTAAAGACAGAGCAGTCAGCGCTGTCCAAATGGACGTCAGCAAAGCATTTGACAAGGTTCCAAGGGTTATTGAACATCTAGTTAAGAGGAAAAACGACGTTTACATAAGGATCCTTAGACCTCTATAGGGTCATATGGGGGTGGCATGATGCCTCAGTGGTTAACACGGCTGCCTTACAGCACTGGGGAACCGATTTCGATTCCAGTCCTGGGCGACAGTCTGTGTGGAGTTTACACGTTCTCCCCATGTCTGCGTGGGGTCCTCAGGTGCTCCAGTTTCCACCCACCGTGCAAAGATGTGCAAATTAGGTGAATGGTTTTGGTGGGATGTCCTTCAGAGGGCCCGTATGGAGTTGCTGGGCCAAATGGCCTATTTCCACACTCTGGGGACTCACTGAAGGTAGCCAGGAAGGAACTGAAGAATGGAGTTAGAACAGCTAGAATGGGACATGAAAAACTTTATTGGGAAGGATTATGGAAAACTATAAGGCAATCTCCACATATGTGAGGAACAAGAGGATTGTCAGCGTGAGGGTAGGGCCTGTCAGGGATAGTGGAGGGTACATGTGCGTGGAGTCACAGGAGGTAGAGGAGGTCCTCAATGAATACTATGCTTCAGTATTCACTACTGAGAAGGACCTTGTCATTTGTGAGGACAGCGTGAAAAGGACTGATATAAGTGAACAGGTTGGTGTTAAGAAGGACGATGTGCTGAGAATTGTGTAAAACATAAAGATAGATACGTCTGTTGGATCAGACGAGATATGCCCAAAGTTACTGCAGGAAGCGAGGGAAGGGATTGCTGCGCCTTTGGAAATGACCTTTGCACCCTCACAGACCACCGGAGTCGCACCAGATGATTGGATGATGGCAAATGTCACTCCCTTTTTCAAGAAAGGGAATAGGGAAAATCCTGGGAATTACAGACTTCACTTTCTTATGCCTGTGGTATGCAAATTATTGGAGAGGACTCAGCGCGGATTTATACCACCGTAGAAAACCATAGTTTGATTAGAGATAGTCAGCAGGGCTTTATAAGGGACAGGTCAAGCCTCACAAATCTTATTGAATCCTTCGAGAATGTGACAAAACACCTTTATGGCTCATTCAGAAAAGAAACAGAGGCATGGGATACAGGAAACCTGTCTGTCTTGATATGGAATTCCTGGCTCATAGAAGACAGAGGGTGATGATAGATGGGAAGCATTCAGTATGGAGACCAGTGACCAGTGGTGTTCCGCAGGGATCGATTGCAGGAACTCTGCTCTTTGTGATTTTTTTAATAACTACTTGGATGTAGTTGTGGAAGAATGGGTTGGTAATTTTGCCAATGACATGGAGGTTGCTGGAGTGGTGGATAGTGTAGAGGTCTGTTGTTGGTTGCAGCAGGATATTGTCAGGATGCGGAGCTGGGCTGAGAAGTGGCAGATGGAGTTTTAATCGGGAAAAGTGTGAAATGATTCATTTTGGAACGTCGAACTTGAATGCAGAATACATGGTTAAAGGCAGAATACTTGGTCGTGTTGTGGAACAGAGAGATCTTGGGTTCCACGTCCATCGATCCCTCAAAGTTGCCACCCAAGCTGATAGGTTTGTTTAGAAGGAATATGTTGTGTCGCCTTTCAATTGCTGGGGGATTGGGTTTTCAAGCCGTGAGGTTACGCTGCAGCTCTATAGAGCCATGGTTAGAACCCACTTGGAATATTGTGTTCAGTTCTGATCCCCTCATTACAGGGAGGCAGCTTTAGGTAGGGTAAATTGGAGATTTACTCGAATGCTGTCTGTGCTGGAGAGCATGTCTTATGATGAAAGGTTCAGGGAGGTAAGCCTTTTGTCATTGAAGTGAAGAAGGGTGATGGGCGACTTGGTAGAGGCGAACAAGATGATGTGAGACATAGATAGAGTGAATAGTGAGAGACTTCGTTGTACCATGGCATAGATGGCTATTGTCAGTGGGCATAAATAATTTTAAGGTGATTGGTGGATGGGTAAGGAGAAATTTCAGAGATAGGTTCTTTACACAAAGAGTGTTGCGTCGTTGGAATGCACTGGCAGCGGTGGTAGGAGAGACAGATTCATGAGGAATATTTAATGGACTCTTGGATAGGCACATGGATGTCAGTAAAATTTAAGGTATGTAGGTTAATTTGATCTCACAGACAGATAAAAGGTTGGCATGGCATCATGGCCGAAGGGTCTTGTACTGCACTGTTCTGTGTTCTATGTTCCATGTGGTAAACTGGGTAATAAGCCTAGATAATTGTAAAAGGATATGGCATTCAGGAGGAGCGAGGGAACTGGATACAAAATTGGCTTGATGGTAGGAAACAGAGGGTGTTGGGAGACATGTTGTTTTTCTGTCTGGAGACATATGACCAGCGGTGTAGTGGGTCCCAATATTGGTTTCCTGGTAAGTAAGTTTTTTGGGTGACATAAAATTGGTGGTAAATTGGATAGTGAAGAAGGTTATCTATGAAACAACAGGATGGACAGTACTGCTGGGATAGTGGGCTGAAGAATAGCAGATGGGGTTTAATTAGATAAATGTGAAGTGTTCCATTTTGGTGAAACAGACCAGGGTGGGACTTGTGCAGTTAATGTTCGGGCCCTGGGTAGTGTTGTCAGTCAGTGACCCAGTGATGCAGGTACACAATTCCTTGCGAGTGGCGACACTGGTAGACAGGCTGGTGAAGCAGCTGTTTGTGATGGTTACCTTCATAGGGCAAAGCATTGAGAGTAGGAGTTGGGATGTCATGTTGTGGCTGTTCAAGACATTGGTACAGCCTCCATAAAAGCATTGTTGATCAGTTGTTCACTTAGCTCCTTTAGGGAAGGACATCTGACATTCCCGCCTGGTCTGGCCTACGTGTGAATCCAGATCCACAGCAATAAGGCTGACCCTGATCTGCCCTCTGGGTAATTAGCAGTGGGACAAAGAATGCTGTCACCCTCATTCCACGAATGAATAAATAAAGATGCATATGTCTCTTCCTACCTCTGCAAACCCCTCCAGCTGCAGCAATCTGTACTTGGCTTTGTAACACTGTTCAGGCCTGGATCACTCTCTGTAACACTCTCACCACCTCCAGCACCTTCACCTTTCCCTGTTCCTATTGTGTCATTAAACCCTGACAAAGATTCCTCTTCCCACTGTCCTCCCCCCGCTTGAAGACGCTTTGCAATCCCTTTAACACTGACTGCTTAAACTCTCTCTCATTTCAGGATTTTAAGTACTTTGTGGTAATCGTCTAAGCCTCATAATATGATATGATCCATTTTGTCCTGAGTGAGGGATGGGTAGGAATTCCTTGTTGAGGTTTTGTCTGCTTCAATGGAATGTCCTTTTGTTGAGTGCTTTACACTGTTCATTCAAATGTTTTCCACTGTTCATTTACAAACACATGTTTAGCCTGTTACCTTGGTCCGTTCTCCTCTCAAACTCATGTAATTGACTGTTTTAGTTTCTAGATGTAGCTTATCCTTTCTGTGATTCACTTTAAAATTTTATATTACTTTAAACTACACTTTACACATTTTCCCAGAAGATCTCCCCAGGTGACATTACTCACTAAGTTTCATGACACAACGGTGCCTCTGAGGTAGTTACGTCCCTTGCCAGTTGCACAATATGTTATTCAACAAAACACTGAAAAAAATTCTACAATCTCCTATTTGAATATCACTCTTGTCGGTGTGATTGTCAAGATTATATGAACATTGAAGTTTCACTAAATTATCACAGTCTTCATTAAAAATTTCGATGAGTTCCACTTTAATGCAATGATGAGCAATGAAATGTTATCAAGCGGCCTAAAACTGTTTTGGTGCTTGTGTCCTTGGCAAGTAGTAGCCAGAATTTACATTCAGACTGACTCGACTTCATGGTCTGAGACTAAATGCTTTCTCTGTAATGCCTTTGATACCCATTATTGTTAGCGTCACCCATTTTGCCTGAGTTTCTGCAAGTTTGTGAACCATTGAATATTTATATCCATCTTTTGTTCACCCTGAAACCATGTCTCCCTGGTGTCTAAATCTCTTTTATGTCTGTGGCACAAATCAGCCCACCTTGCTGCAGAGAGTTTTTCCATTCCAAAAAAAACATAATTTACTCTTTCCTACAATTTCCTGTCACAAATCGATTCGCTGATGTACAGTTTTCATTAAAATTTGTCCCTTCCTGTTCCTATCTTCTTGCCTTCAGACACATCCACATGCTGTTCACATGCGTCATCTTTTCTATTTGGATTTGGAAAGCTCCTTTCATCTGAACCCTCTGTCAGTTTCAAGCCCTGTCCATAAACCTACCGACATGATTGGCCAGGATACTGTTCCCAGCTCAGCTCCGGTGGGACCCCATCTTAATGGATTTTATTTTGAAATCAGGTATGGGATGTGGGTGTCTCTGGCTGACCAGCCTTTCTTGCCCAGCCCTAGCTGCCCTTACGCTGAGTAACTTGCTCGGCCATTTCAGAGGGTAATTGAGAGACAATCACTTTGCTGTGACTATGTCGTGCAGACCACGTGAGAATGGGCAGATGTCCTTCTCTGAATAACAAGTGTTTGGATTTATTGTACATCAGTAATGGTATTTCTAGATTGTCAATTACTATTTTGAACATAATTTATTTCAAATTCCACCATTTCAGACGATGTGGTTCAAACCTGCCTCTCCAGAACATTAGCTGAGGTTTGGGATACATTCTCTAGCAACAATATCACTCGGACATTACTTTGTCTGCTCACAGGCTGTTTATCCCTGAACACTGATACCAATGTATCATGAAGCTAAACCTGTTTTTCCTTCATGATTGATACTGATTTCTTCCTGCACTCTGATGATATCACTCAGTCTCTCTCCATGTGGTATGCCTCACTGTGTGGGTCTAATTGCTGCTCCTGTCAGCGTCTCTCACTCTTGTAGCTACTCCAGATCCTGAGCCAACAGAATTCTCCACTCCAGAGAGACGCACAGGCCAGGGATGGAGACTGGGATTTTCCAGATCTCTGTGGGACACGGTACTATCCTCCATGTGTGACCCTCATTTCATCAGTCTAAGTTCCCATTCTGTCTATTTCTCTGTCTCCTGTAGGAACTCAGGAATTTTCTGACTCAATAGATTTCCCAGCAGTTGGGTGTCTTATCCATCACCACATTGAAGATAGTTGGTCAGCCAGAGAGGCAAAGGGCAGAGAGATCTGGAGCCTTCAATAAATCCTGCAGTGAGGTAAGATCACTCACCATGCACAGAGCAGAGAGCAGCGAGAGGACTCCAAACATCAGCTAACAGTGCTGGAGGTGGAGCAGTGTACAAACACACCAGGTTCAATCACCACGTCTACTGTAAGTTTTGTTGTTCTGAGACAGTATCGGGAGTGTCACAGTTATCAATCCAGACCTGTGCTGTCTTAGTGAGCACCAGCATAACAGATGGGAAAGCAGACTTCCCATGAGTGAGTGGTAATGCTGCCTCGGATCTTTATGTTCTGTGTTCCCCCTCCAACACTGTACATATACCATGTCTCGTGGACCAGTGTCTTCAATAATTTGTAACTCCTATAACAGTTCCTGTCCCTGTAACCTCCATTTCCCTATGGTCCCTCCCCATATTTGAAATGTACTGCATTTCAAACTATTATCCCTATCTCTCTAACTTTTTTCAGTGTCTACATCATGCTTTTTCTCTATAGTCTCCTCCTCCAATAACTAGAGACAGAGGCATGCAGCATGGAAACGGTTCTATCCATCCAACTAGTCCATGCTGATCACTGTTCATGAGCAAGTCGCATTTGCAAGTGTTTGGTCCACATCCCGTCCAACCTTCTCTTCTCCATGTATCTGCCCAAATGTCTTTTCCATGTTGGAATTTTACTTTTCTCTACCCCTTCCCCAGACACTCATTCCATACGTGCACCATCCTTTGTGTGGAAATGTTCTCCTCTGGTCGCTTTTAAGTATTTCCCCTCTCACCTCATATTTCTGCCCTCTAGTTATGGCTTCCCCTAACCTGAAGTACAGACCTTCACAATTCTCCCGACGTATACTCCTCATGGTTTTATAAACATTTATAAGATCACCCCTCAGCCACCTCCGCCCAGGGAAATACAAAGGACCATGATACAAATATCTCTGCCACAGTCCCCGCTGTGACTTTGCCACATTGTTGTGGGATACACTTGTTCAGGACTCGGGCGTTCTCTACCTTTATGTTCTAAGATCTCCAGCACCACCTCTTCTGTAATGGGGACTCTTTACAAACCATCAATGTTTCTTTCCCTTTGTTTCCTAGTCTTTGTCCACAGTATGTTCTGACATGGAGTATTCATTTCAGGTCGTGCCCATCTCCTGTGGTTCTAAGTATGGATGGCCTTCTTGATCTTTGAGGGCCCCTATTGTCTCTCTAGTTGCTTTTTTGTACTTGTATGCTGTAGAATCTCTTTGCATTCTACTTAACCTCATCTGCCAAAGCTATCTCATCGCCCTGTTTTTCTTTCCAGTTTCTCCAACCTCTCTGTTTCTGTCAAACCCTCCAGTGTCAGTAACATCTCTGTCAACCTTTGCTCCTTTTGCAGTTTCGGAAAATGCTTCCTGAAGCAGGAGGATCAGAATTCTACACAATACTCCAACTGGAGACACAGCAATGTCTTGTACAGCCGTATCATGATGTACCAACTCAGGTACTCAATGATCTGACCCATGAGGGCAAGTGTGCCTAATCCCCGTCCTGTCTACCAGTGACGCCACTTCCACGGAACAATGTAACTGCACCCCTTGGTCTCTCTCCGTTCGACAACACTGCCTAGAGCACTGCCATTAACTGTGTTAGTCCTCCCTGGTTTATCTTAACAAAATCCAACACCTGAATTCAACTCCCATCTTTCATTTCTTGACCCACTGGCTCAGTTGATTAAGATCACCTTTGATAACTGTATTCACTGCCAACTATAACAAGTATTTTACTATCCACAAACTTGCAAACAATAATTCATATATTCTCGTTTATGTCAATAATGTACATGTGTGGGCCCTGCACTGATCCTTATGGCACACCGCTGCTCAGACGCCCCAGTCTGCACAACAACCCTCTCCCACCATCCTCTGTCTCCTACTGTTAAGCCAATTTTGTGTCCGTTTGTCTCGCTATCCCTGATCACATGTAATCTAAACTTACTAACCAGTGCACCACGATAAATTCTGTCAAAGGTCTTGCTGAAGTCAGTATAGACAACGTGCACTACTCTGCCTTCATCCATCTCCTTGGTCACCTCTTCAACAAACTCTATCAAGTTTGAGAGACACTTCTCTGTACGCACAAAGCGGTGCTGACTATCCCTAATCAATCGTTGCCTTTCCAAATGCATGTAACTCCTGTACCGCGGAATCGCTTCCAACAACATTGGCACCACTGACATCAAGCTAATTGGTGTTTATGTCCGTGGCTTTCCCTCGCAGCCTTTCCTAAATACTGGCACAACATTAGCCACCCTCCCGCTCCCAGCTCACCACCCGTGGTTTTCAGTGATAGAAATATCTTTGTAAGTTTCTTCCCTACCTTACCCCAATGTCCTGGGATCTACTTGATTAGTTCCCAGGAAGTTGTCGAATTTTAATGCGTTTTAAAACCTTCAGCACCTCCTGTTCTCCAATGTGGACTCTTTGAATACATCACTGTTTATTTCCCAGCTTCCCCAGTATTTTTTCCACAGTAAGTTCTGACTTGAAATTTTTGTTTCAGACCGCACCTATTTCCTGTGGGTTTACACATGGATGGCTTCATTGATCTTTATGGAGTCACGTTCTGTCTCGAGTTAATCTTCTGTTGTTAATATACTTGTAGAATCTCTTTGGATTTTCCTGAACCTTATCTGCCAAAGCTCTGTCAGTTCCCCTTGGGCCCTCATGATTTCCCTCTGAAGAATATTACTACACCCACAATGTTCTTCAAGGGATTGACATAATCCAGCTGGCTGTATATGACATGTGCCCCCTTTTGTCTTGACCAGAACCTCAATATTCCCAGTCATCCAATTTTTCCCACTTGTGTCAGCATTGTCCTTCACACTAACAGGAATATGCTGCCCCTGAAATCTTAATTTATCTCTCTTTTGAAAGAATCCCACTTGCCCGACGTCCCTTTACTTCCAAATAGCCTCCATGAATCAACTTTTGGACGGTCTTGCCTAATACCTTCTGGACTGGGGCAAGGCCATTTTTGATCTTTAACTTGTGGACCAGGCCTGTCCTTTTCCATCGCTATTTTCAAACTAATAGAATTGTGGTGACTTTGCCAAAGTGCTCCCCACAAACACTTCATCCCCTTTCTCACCCTTGTTTCCCGAAGGGAGGTCAGGTTTCACCCCTTTCTCCAGTCGGACCAGTTACATACTGACTGAGACAGTTTTCTTGAACACACTGAACAAATCCCTCCCATCCAAGCTGTGAATATTATGGCAGTCCCAGTCTATGTTTAGAAAGTTAAAATCACCGACCATTACAACGCTAGCATTCTTACAGATATCTGAGATCTCCGACGTATTTGCTGCTCAATTTCCCGCTGACTACTGTGGGCCTGTAGTACAGTCATATCAAACTGATTATTAATTCTTATTTCTCAGTTTCACTAACATAGCTTCACTGGGTGATCCCCAGGAATATCCTCTCTCAGTGCTGCAGTGATGTTTTCACTGATCAAAAATCCACTCCCCCTACTCTCTTGCCTCCACTTCTATCCTTCCTGTTGAATCTGTCCTCTGGAACAATGATCTGCGACTCCTGTCCCTCCCTCAGCTTTGTTTCTGTAATTGCTGTGATTTCCCAGTCCCATGTTCCCATCCATGCCGTGTGTTCATCTGCCTTACCTGTCAGGCATTTCACATCAAAGTAAATGCAGTTTAATTGATGCGTATTACCTCATTGCCTGCTGTGCTCTTGCCTGTTTATCAATTGAAATTACTCTGTTGAAATTCTGTCCCAGCCTCAACCTTCAGATTATAGCCTGAGACCATCCCCCTCACTGTGGACAACACCCTTACCTTTCATGTCATCTGCAAACCTAATAATGATACCTTCTGCTTTCACATCAGAGTTATTAATGCCCATAATGAACAGCAATGGCTTCTGCACAGATCCCTTTGTTACATCAACTGGGCAAAGGCTTTCAATCACAAAACTAACCCTCCAACAATTTTCGATCAAATTTGCCAACTTGCCTTTGATGCCATGGTCTCTTCCCTTCTGGACTAGCCTTCCACGAGGGACCTTGTCAAAGGCCTTAATGAATTCCATGTAAACCATAACATCTGTACGGCCCTCATCAATATCTTCAATCGAGATTTCAAAGAAATCTCAGTTGATTTCATCAGACATTATCTTACTCTTACAAATTCATGCAGACTATCACTTATCGATCCCTGCCTTTCCAGCTATTGATCCATCCTGTCCCTCAGAATTGTTCCCAATTCCTCGCCCCCCCCCCCCCCCCCCCTCAACTGCAGTCAGACTATCTGCTCTGCAATTACCTGTCCTATACCTACTGCCTTTCTTGAACAAAGGAACCACATTAGCTATCCTCCAGTCATTCGGAACTTCATCTGTGGCCAGCAAAGTATTAAATATATCCACCAGGGCCCCAGCAATCTCATCCCTTACCTCCCATAGCAGCCTGGGATACATTTCATTGAGCACTGGGGAGTTCTCCACCTTTATGCCTGTGAAAATATTTAATACCTCCTCCTTATTGATCTTAACATGTTCTGGAAACTTACCATCCCTACTAAAATCCCCGGCCACAATGCCTTTCTCTGTGTGAATACCAAGGGGAAGTATTCATTTGAAGACGTCACCTACTTCCTCTGGCTCCATGCACAGATTGTCCCTTTGGTTTCTCGCAGGCCTCCCTCTTTCGCTGGGAATCCACTTACTCTCACGATGCTCATAAAATACCTGTGTTTTTTTCGGCAATCGTATCTGCCAAACATATTTCTTGACCATTGTTTGTCCCTCATTTTCGACAAACCCACTCGCACTCTCTATACTTGTGAAGGGCTTCACCTGATTTTATTGCACTGTATTTTCTTTATCAAAATCACGATATCACTTGATCAGTATTAGTTGGACTTGATGCCTTCACTATTCACTCTTCAAGGAGCACACTGGCTCTGCATTCTCACTGCATCACTTTATAATACTCCCCTTTCCTAATATGGACCCAACTGTAGATAGTTCTCTCAGTATATGTTTGCCAGATCCTCTCTAATGATCGCAACTGATGGGAGACCCAGGTGTGTGGGGGACAGGCAGGAGGTTGTGTGGCTGCAGAAGGGACCCCAGGATGGTGTGCTGCCTCCTGGGTGCCAGGTCAAGGATGTCTCTGAGCGGTTACTGAACATTCTGAAGGGGAGGGTGAACAGCAAGAGGTCATTGTTCATATCAATCCACATGACAGGGGTAGACAAAGGGATGGGTCCTGAGAAAGGAGTACAGGGAGTTAGGTGAGAAGTTAAAAAAGCAGGATATTGACATTAATGATCTCCAGATTATTCCCATTGCCACGTGCCAGTAACGATAGAAATAGAAAGAGAGGCCAGATGGATGTGTGGCTTGAGGAGCTGGTGTTGCGGGCAGGATTTTCAGTCTTGTATCATTGGAGTCTCTTCTGGGGTAGAGATGACCTGTACAAAGGGATGGTTTGCACTTGAATCAGAGGGGCACCAGTATCCCAAGGAGGAGATTTCCTCGTGTTACCCAGGAGGATTTCAATTACTTTGGCAGGGAATTGTGACTCTAAGTAAGAGAGGGACCATCGGAAAGTCAGAGGAAATTCATCAGCCATCAAGATCAAGTTACCTATTCAGGATATCCGGGGGCACAGATATTTGAGGGAAAAGAATTTTGGTTTAAAAGGCATTTATTTCAACACACGAGGCCTGACTGGTAAGGCAGACGAGCTCAGTTCATGGATTGGCTCTGGGAACTGGGATATTACAGCCATAACAGAAACATGGTTGAGAGAAGGGCAGGACTGGCAGCTCAGTGTTCCAGGATACAGAAGCTACAGGTGTGACAGAAGGACAAGTAAGTGAGGAAGGGGAGTTGTCATTTTGATAATGAAGGACATAACAACAGTGCTTCGGGACAATACTGTTAAGCAGTCATCAAATGAGTCCATATATTTAAAAGTTAGAAACAAAAAGGGGGTGATCAGTCTGCTGGGATTGTGTTATAGACCCTCAAATAGCCAGCGGGTATGAGAGGGGCAAATGTGTAGTGAGATTGCAGGTACCTATAAAAATAATAAAGTAGTATTGGTTGGAGATGTTAACTTCCCTGGATTGACTGGGTCACCCAGAGTGTAAAAAGCCCGTAATGAGTGGAATTTGTCAAAAATGTCTAAGAAAGTTTCCTAAACCAAGACGTAGAGGGTTCTACTCTACTCAGGCGGATGCAACACTGGACGTCCCCTCAGGAAATGAGGTCAGGCAAGTGACTTAAGTATCATTCGGAGAGCACATTACATCCAGTGACCACAACTGCCTTTGTTTTAACATACTAATGGAAAAGATCAGACAGGTTGACAGATTTAGGTCTTAAACTGGAAGTGGGTCAAATTGGAGCCATCCAGCAGGATCGAGCAGGGGTTGATTGAGTGATGGTAAAAATCATACAACACCAGGTTTTAGTTCAGATGGTTTACAGAGGAACATCGATTATCTGAACGTGATGGGCGGGCGATGTTTTGTTCGGATAATTGATTATCCGGTTAATCGATTAAATGCCTTTCCTTTTGGGGCTCAGAGTTTTCAGTCCAGTCTGCAGCCTGTTCAGGTGACAAGGCAACAGCAAGCCATGAGAGAGGCCCCACGCCCTGCCAGACCCCCAAACACATCCAACACCGCCCTCACCTGCCCCTAAATGTCGCCAACCCAACTGCCCCAAACCCACCCAACAGTGACCCCTGCCCCCAAAATCTTCTGACACTACCCTCCACCCGCCGCCTGCCTCTACTTCCTAAACACCTTCGACATCATCCTCAGCCTGTCCACAAACCCGCCCAACACCGCACCCTGCCCACACACCCACCGTCCAATCCATGTCCACGCCCGTGTCCCCGGCCCCCTGCCCCCGTTCATCCCCTCCTCCTTCTGGGCAGCTGGAGTGGAAACCAGTAGTGAGATATCTACTGCCTTTGGTGGGGTACGTCTTCAAATAGCACACACACACATGCACACACACGCTCAGACAGCCACAAACAACTTTTTACTGCAACATTTCCGCCCTGTACAGGACACTGTTCTAGAGAATATATGGGAAAGGGGGGTTTAGGATTCACCCCTATATAGAACTCCAGGGGAATTGTGGCGAGAGGGAGAGAGGATGGGAGGTCATTCATTTGGAGATGGTATCTGGGCTCGATGTCCAGGACTGTTCTCGGCAGCATTTCAGTCAGCTGAGGTCGATTTTAATCAGTGTTAACAAAACAAAAAAAAATCAGGTTTGAAAGAGCTCTTTGATGTAATGTTTCTATCGGGACCTCGAAATCTCCTTTGGATAATCTGATATTAGGTTAATTGATATTTGGATAATCGAGGTCCCTCGGTATTTGAAAGTGCTAGATTTGGAAGCGCTAGTGGTCACTCTAAAAGATGAAAGACTTAATCTAAGCTTGTTTAATATTTCATTCCATTACACTGCCATCCTGTTGCTATAAATTCGGTGCCTTAGGATTGTGCTCCACATCCACCTGATGAAGAAGCAGTGCTTCGAAAGCTAGTGCTTGCAAATAAACCCGATGGCCTATAACCTGGTGTTGTGTGATTATTAACTTTGCCCACCCCAGTCCAACACCGGCATGTCCAAATCATAACTAAACACGATTGGGTCAGTCTGTTTGAATGGAAAGGAATGACTGGCAAATGGGAGTGTGATCTCAAGAATCCAGTATGTCCCTGTTAGGGTGAAGGGAAAAGCTGGCAGGTTTAGGAATCCCTAGCCGGTGAGAGGTGTCATCACTCTGTTCAGGAAAAAGAGGAAGGCACACATTGTCTTTAATTTTTCGGTATACATGAAGCCTCTTACAGTCCGAAAGACACGATCAATCTGGGGAGACCCAAAAGGCCTCTCAGATCCCTGCAGAACTCCCAACCTGCAGAACCAACCCGAAATCATGTGACTTTCAGTTCCTATAAGACTCATTATCTGTGTAACATCCTCCCATCACTAGCACCCCAATATTAATGTCATCTCCTCAAGCCTCTCTATCCACTACTCATCTCCATAACCTTCTCCAGCACTTACACCTCTATCTGTGTAAACGTCACCCTCCCCAACAACCCTTCCCACTTTTACCATTCTGGAGGAGGTTACTAATGCTCCCTTATCTGTGAACCTGTCTCCAACCAAAATTACTGCCCTCTGGAAAATCTGTCAGACTCCACACCCTCCGTATCTAACGAATCTGCAGAACCTAAACCTTCCTGTGTCTATAAACATCATCCATGACTACCATCCATATCTCTGTTTGGTCCTCCAGTCGACACAACCCACTTTCTCTCTAAACGTCTCCATTAACCTAAAACACTCCTGTCTGTGTAAACCACTCCATCCTACCAACATTCTTATCTGTGTATACTGTTCCATCCCTCCCAACCTCGCCATCTCCATGAACTCCTGTAGGCCCTACATCTCTCCACATTTCTGGAACACACCGTGGCTCTATTGTCCTCCCTCCCTGTGAAACACCTCCAGTCCCCACCACCCTCCCAGTCTGCGTCATCTGCTCCAGATCAGGTCATTGGTGTTTCTGTTACCTCTGGCACTCCGAGCAAACCTTCCCAGTTGTATCTACCATTCAGATCTCATCCTCTCAAGCCTCCTGAAACACCTTCCTGCCATTGTGACCCTCCCTATTTAGAACATAGAACAGTACAGCACAGCTCAGGCCCTTCGGCCCTTGATAATGTGCTGAAATTTTATCATACTCTAATATCAAACCAACTTGCAGGCAATTCAAAGGAGAAAACAACAAAGAAAATCCCAGCACAAGAACAGGCCCTTTGGCCCTCCACGCCTGTGCCGATCCAGATCCTCTGCCTAAACCTGCTGCCTATTTTCTAAGGATGTGTATCCTTTTGCTCCCTGCCTATTCATGAATCTTAAAGGACCTCATTGTTCCTGCCTCTACCACCTCCGCTGGCCACATGTTCCAGGCCCCTACCACCCTCAGCATAAAGACCGTTCCAAGGTTATCTGCCCTAAACCTTTCCCCTCTCACTTTGAGTTTGTGACCCCAGTAACTGCGTTCCACACTCTGGGAAAAAAAACGCTTCTTGCTATCCACCCTGTCTATACATCTCATGAATTTGTAGACATCAATCAGGTCCTCAGTCAACCTTTGTCTTTCTAATAAAATTAATCCGAATCTATTCAACCTCTCTTTATAGCTGGTCCCTTCCATACCAGACAACGTCTGGGTGAACTTCCTCTTCACCCTCTACAAAGCATCTACATCCTTTTGGTAATGTGGTGATCAGAACTGTATGTATCATTCCAAATGTGGCCGAACCAAAATCAAATACAACTGTAACATGACCTGCCAACTCTTTTACTCTATAGCCCGTCCAATGAAGGAAAGCATACTGTATGCCACCTTAATCACTTTACTGACCTGCGTTGCCACCTTCAAGGAACAATGGACCTGAAAACCCAGATCTCTATGTACGTCAATTTTCCCCAGGACTTTTCCATTTAGCTTGCTATTGAATTGAATATTCTGAAATGCATCACCTCGCATTTGCCTGGAGTGAACTCCCCATCTGCCATTTCTCTGCCCATCTCTCCAATCGATCTATACACTGCTGTATTCTCTGACTGTCCCCATCACTATCTACTGCTCCACCAATCTTCGTGTCATCTGCAAACTTGCTAATCAGGCAATTGATACCTTCCTCCAAATCATTTATGTATATCACAAACAACAGGGGACCCAGCACGGAACCTCGTGGAACACCACAGGTCACAGGTCTCCATTTTGAGAAATTCATTTTACTATAATCCATCTGCGTTTCCAAAAATTAATTAAATGTCCCTAATGTAACTCTCTCTACCACCAACGCTGGTGGTGCATTCCACACACCCACCACTCTCCGTGTAACGTACCTACCTCTGACATCTCCCATAAACCTTCCTCCAAGTACCTTAAAATTATGCCCCACCATTATAGCCATTTTCACAAAAGGAACATTCTCGGGCCACCCACTCTATGTATGCCTCTCATCAGCTCGTACACATCTATCAAGTCAGGTCTCATCCTTTTCAATTCCATTGATAGAAGCCCTGGCTTCCCCAACATTTCTTCATTAGACCTGTCCTCAAATCCAGAAATCATCCTGATAAATCGTTTCTGCACCCGCTCCACATTTTTCCTATAACGAGGTGACCAGTACATAACACAATATTCCAAGAGTGGACTAACCAGGGCTGTGTGGAGCTGCAGCACAACCTCAATGGTCGTCAAGTCAATCCCCCTGCTAAGGAAAGCTAACACGTTACACGCCTTCTTCCAACCTTATCAACTTGGCTGACATCTTTGAAGGATCTATGAACGTGGACCGCAAGATTCTTGTGTTACTCCACACTATCAAGAATCCTGCCGTTAACTCAGTAGACGTTTTCAGCAGAATCCTTCAATCTTAAACCCTCCCTATTTTGGTACCTTCCCCCAGTCCCCACAAAATTCATAAACTGCGAAACGTCTTCCAGTCCCTACAATCCTCTTTAGCTCTGTAACCTCCTTTATTGGCGTTAGTACTGAAAATTACCGAAGCCAATTTTAGTCACTTCAATATTACTAATAAATGCAAAATCCTCCTGTCCTGATATCTCTCCCTAACTCTGTAAACACCACCATACTCCAGTGCCCTTCTGGGGAATATTGCATAGGAAGGAAGAGTTGTCGAGTCTGGGCCATGTTACGGAGGTAGGAAGGGCTGCAGTAAATGGAGGATGGTACAAATGTAGGAGGGCATGAAGATCCTTCAGGAGGTTAGAGGTAGTGGGATTCGTATAACCTGCAGGATGGGATCGAGAATGGGTGTGGGACATGAAGGATGTTTTAGTGTGAGTGGTTGATTTGTTTTTGATTTGATGATTAGGCCGATCTTATTAAATAATTTTGGAGATGTTTACCAGAATATCCGTGCACAATTTCAGATTTCCAGGCTGGGAGATGTGAGTTCTGATGGGAATGTATTTGCCCATTCTGTCTGTGTGCCTGACAGTGTCCTGGTGCTGCTCTGGGAGAAAGCACTCACCGTGCAGGTGGTGATCTCCAGATCTACAGGACTGATCAAAGCTCACCACATCGAAGCCTTCGTTTAGAATGTTCTCTATTTTTTCATTATTTTCAAGAGACAGTTTTGTGAGATGCAGAAATTGGGGAGTTTGCATTTTGAGGGAATGAAATCTTTATCATTGGAAGATGGGAAGCCTGCAAAAATGAGATAACGGATTTTCAGAGACAGTATATAATATTCCAGTTAGGATGGAAGGAAATGCTGATGGGTGTTGGGAATTCTGGATGACTAGAGAACAAAGGTTTTGATTAAGAAAGAGAAGGAAGCATTTGTCAGGTATAGACACGACAAGTCAAGTGAATTCTCAGACTATAAAGCAAGGAGGAGTATACTTAAAAAGAAATCAGGAGGATAAAAAGGGTACATGAGATAGCTTTGGCAAATAGGGTTAAGAAGAATCCAATGGGTTTTTATAAATACATAAAGGACAAGAGGGTAACTAGGGAGAAAATAGGGCCCCTCAATGATTAGCAGGGCAGCCTTTGTGTGCAGCCGCAGGAGTAGGGGCAATACTAAACGACTGTTTTACATCAGTGTTTACAGTCCCGAAGGAAATGGAAGATATAGAATGTGGGGAAATAGACAGTGACATCTTGAAAAACGTCCATATTAAAGAGGAGGAGGTGCTGGAATTCTTGAAAAGCATAAAAGCAGATAAATCCCCAGGATCTGATCAGGTGTACATTGGAACTATGTGAGAAGATAGGGAACTGATCGATGGGGCTCTTGCTGAGAAATTTGTATCACTGATCATCACAGGTGAAGTGCTGGAAGTTTGGAGGTTGGCTAACCATTTAAGAAAGGTGGTCAGGGAAAGCTAGGGAACTATAGACCTGTGAGCCTGACATCAGTAGTGGGTAAATTGTTGAAGGAAATCCTGCGAGATAGGAATTACATGTATTTAGAAAGGCAATGAGTGACTAGGGATAGACAGCATGGCATTGTGTGTGGGAAATCATGCCTCAAGAAATTGATTGCGTTTTTTGAATAAGTAACAAAAAGGATTGATGAGGACAGATCATTAGATGTGATCTACATGGACTTCAGTGAGGTGTTGAAAAGGTTCCTCATGGAAGATCGGTTAGCAAGGTTAGATCTCATGGAATTCAGGGCGACCTAGTCGTTTGGATACAGAACTGGCTCAAAGGTAGAAGACACAAGTTGGTTGAGGAGGGTTATTTTTCACACTGGAGGCCGATGGTGTGCCACAAAGTTCGGTGCTGGGTCCACTACTTTTCATCATTATATAAATGAACGTAGGAGGTACCTTTAATAAGTTTGCAGATGACACCAAAATTTGAGATATAGTGGACAGTGAATAAGGTTACCTCAGAGTACAATGGGATATTGATCAGATGGGCGAATGGGCTGAGGAGTGACGAATGGAGCTTAATTCAGCTAAATGCGAGGTGCTGCATTTTGTGAAAGCACATCTTAGCAGGATTTATACACTTAATGGCAAAGTTAGAGGGAGTGTTGCTGAACAAAGAAACCTTGGAGTGTAGGTTCATTGCTCCTTGAATGTGGAGTCACAGGTAGATAGGAGAGTGAAGACGGTGTTAGGTATGCTTTCCTTTGTTGGTCAGATCATTGAGTATCAGAGTTTGGAGGTCATTTGCAGCTGTACAGGTCATTCGTTAGGTCACTGTTGGAATGTTGCGTGCAATTCTGTTCTCCCTCCTATCGGAAAGATGTTGTGAAACTTGAAAGTGTTCAGAAAAGATCTACAAGGATGTTGCCAGGGTTGGAGGATATGATCTATAGGGAGAGGCTGAAACGACTGGGACTGTTTTCCCTGGAGCGTCAGAGGCTAAGGTGTGACATTCTTGAGGTTTATAAAATCATAAGCGGCATGGACAGGATAAACAGATAAGGTCTTTTCCCTGAGGTGGTGGAGACCAAAGCTAGAGGGCATAGGTTTAGGATGAGAGATGAAAGATTTTAAAAGGACCTAAGGGCAACGTTTTCACGCACTGTGGTGTATGTATGGAATGTACTGCCAGAGGAAGTGGTGGAGGCTGGTACAATTGCAGCATTCAAAAGGCATCTGGATTGGTATATTAATAAAAAGGGTTTAGTGGGATTTGTGCCAAGTGCTGGCAGATGGGACAAGATTAGGAAAGGAGAGCTGGTCGGCGTGGACGAGTTGGACTGAAGGGTCTATTTCTGTGCTGTACGTCTCTAGGACACTCTGGCTCTAAATGTTTTCCACTGTTCATTTACAGCCTGGCATTTCAGTCTGTTTCCCCTGTTTACCTTGGTCAGTTCTCTCTCAAAATCATGTAATTGGCTTTGTTACTGATGTTCGGATGTGCTTTATGGTCACTTTAAATTGTCATAGTCTCTTTGAATTCCAGGATAATTTCCTGGAGAATCTCGATGTGATATTTTCCTTCACTCAATTTCATCAACCAACTGTTGATCTGAGATAGTTACATCCCTAGCCAGTTGCACAATGTGTTAGTCAAAGAAACTCTGACAAAAACATTCAAGGAGGATCTCGGATAATATCACTCTTACCAATGTGTCTGACCCAGATTATGCAAAGGTTGACGTCTCCCAAAATTATCCCACCACCTTTGTTACAAATTCAAATGAATTCCTGTTTAAATCAGGGATGAGCAATACTGTCGGGAGTGTAAAAACTGTTATCCTGCCTATTTTTTTGTCACGTAGTAGCACCCAGAATTTGCATTCAGGATGATTCAGCTGCATAATCTGATGCCAAATGCTTTCTCTGTAATGCCTTTGTTGCCATTACTGTCAGGGTTCCCATCTTGCTTTTCCATTCTGCCTGAGATCCTGTAAGGTTGTTTACCGTTGAATATTTATGCTCCACCTTTGTTCACCCTGTAATCACGTTTCTCTGCTGACCAAATGTCATTTATCTCTATGTCACAAGTCTATTACCTTATTGCAGATATTTTGGCAATTCCAAATAAAAACATTATTATTTACTCTTTCCCATAATGTCCTGTCACAAACCGATTTGCTGATGTACAGTTTTAGTTAAACTCTGTCCCTTCCTGTTCCTTTCTGCTTGTCTTCAACCACGTTCCCATGCTGTTCCAAGGCTTCACATTTTCTCTTTGAATTTGGAAAGCTCATTTCACCTGAACCCTGTTCTTGCATCCTCTCTGCCAGTTTAAAGCCCTGTCCATAAACCTACCGACATGATTAACCAGGACACTGGTTTCAGCAGTGTTGTTTTTAATGCACTCATAGGATTTTGCTGTCTCTGGCTGGTCAGCATTTCATGCCCACTTCCAGTTGCCCGAGAGCTGAGTGGCTTGCCAGACCATTTCAGAGGGCAGTTGAGAGCCAATCCCATTGCTCTAGGTCTGGATTCATATGTAGGCCAGACCGTCTGCTTTTGACAGATTTCCTTATTTATACGATATTAAGCAGTCAGATGGGTATCCCTGACACCACCATTAAATTCTGGATGAACAGGCTAGT
Organism: Hemiscyllium ocellatum; assembly: GCF_020745735.1. Classification (NCBI taxonomy): domain Eukaryota; kingdom Metazoa; phylum Chordata; class Chondrichthyes; order Orectolobiformes; family Hemiscylliidae; genus Hemiscyllium; species Hemiscyllium ocellatum. The sequence goes on along the minus strand of NW_026868163.1, from coordinate 875,353 downwards.
GAGAGTAACACTAGGCCATCGCCTGGCCCACTGATAGCTCACTCATCCCTGAGTATTGATCCCATTGCAGCATGAATCAAACCCCTTCATCTTGACCGTGGTTTGATCCTGATACCTTCCTGCACTCTGGTGCTATCACTCAGTATCTCTCCATGTGGTATCTGTCACTGTGAGGGTCTAATTGCTGCCGGTGACTGCACCTTTTGCAGCTACTCCAGATCCTGAACCAAGAGAATTCTCCACTCCAGAGAGACGGGCATCACAGGCCAGGGATGGAGACTGGGATATTCCAGATCTCTGTGGGACTCAGTGTCATTCTCCATGTGTTACCCTCACTGCATCAGTCTGATTTACCATTCTGTCTATTTCTCTGCCTCATGTAGGTACTCAGGATATTCCTGACTCAGCAGAATTCCCAACTCCTGTCTCGTCTATCACCATATTGAAGACGGTTGGTCAGCCAGAGCGATGGAGAGTGAGATCTGGAGCCTTCAATAAATCCTGCAGCGAGGTAGGATCACTCACAGTGAACAGAGCAGAGAACATTTAAGGGATGGAACTTTGGTTCAGATAACATGACATAGGTACTGTGTTGAAGGGTGAACACAGAGCATGATGGTCCCAGGCTCAATTCCCACCCTCTTGTGAGAGGATGACTTTCAGATCGACTGTACTGAGCCTTCCTGAAACAGCATCGGGAGTTCACATTTATTCATCCATGCCTGTGCTGTCATAGTGAGCATCAGGACAACAGAGGGGAAGCAGGCCTCGCTCAAGGATTTTGTATTGAAAACTGGGATCTTTCTGTTCTCTCCTCCCTCTCTCACACTGTCTCTTGTCATGTGATAGTGTCATACAGCAAGGAAACATACCTTTCGGCCCAACTCATCTACGCCAGCATTTTTAATGCTTGTAATTCCAGAAAATTTTCTATTACTGTATCATCCACTCCTCCCATAATCCTGCTGTATATTTGAAACCTACTCCAATGTTGACATCTCTCCCTATTTGTAAATTGGTCCAGTCTCAACATGCCAAATCTCAATAATCTCATCGTGCACTCAGTACAATGATCCCTATTTCTGTAGTTTTGCACAATACTTACAGTCCACCCCATCTCTGTAAAATCCTCCAGGCTAGACCAAAATATCCACCTATGTACCTTCCTCAAGTCCCAAGAGAACATGATATGACTATAACCTTCTGCAGGCAGATCACATTCTTGCCACCTAGCCTATACCACCACACAACCTCAGTAACTATCTCCGATCCCTACCGACCCCCTTATCTATATAAACACCTCCAGACACTTTTCCAGCCGCAACAGCACTCCACATCTCTGTTTGCTCCTCCACTCCCGACATTTCTCCCAGCACCTCAAACATCCTCTCTTTGTGTAATTCTGCAATTTGGGGCAGCAGGGTGGCTCAGTGGTGAGCAATGATGCCTCACAGTGCCAGTGATCCAGGTTCGATTCTAGCGTTGTGTGACTGTCTGTGTGGAGTTTGCACATTCTCCCCTTGTCTGCGTTGGTTTCGTCTGGATGCTCCGGTTTCCTCCCACAGTCCAAAGATATGCAGGTCAGGTGAATTGGCCATTCTAAATTGCCCGTAGTGTTAGTTGCATTAATCAGAGGGAGATGGGTCTGGGTGGGTTACTCTCCGGACGGTTGGTGTGGACTTGTTCGGCCGAAGTGCTTGTTTCCATGCTGTGGGGCCTCTAATCTAAACTCTCCCTCTGTGTTCCATATTACTGTCACTAAACATAATCGCTTTATCTATAAACAGACCCAAACCCTCCAAACATTCGATTCCCTGGGAACTCCCACAGCTCCAATATCCCTCCTTATCTGTGTAACTTCTTCCACTCCTGAAAGCCGATGATAATGTGGAGATCTTACAATCATCCCTATCTGCGTAATCCTCTCAGGTCCCTGTAGCACTCCCTGCAGAACCCACTCCAATGCCTGTGACTCTCCCAATCCAGTTCCTACAAGACTCACTATCTCTGTAACATCCTACTGTTGCTATCACCCATTCTGTCAATGTAAGTTCCTCTAGTCTGTCCATCCATTTTATCATCTCCATAATATTCTCCAGCTCTTACACCCCTATCTGTGTAAATGTTACACTCCCCTACAACCATCCCTAAAGCGGAAACCCCCTCCAATGTGTGCAATACTCCCTTTCTGTGTTAGTGTCTCCGGCTCTATTGCTGTTCCTATCTCTGTCAGCTCTGGCAGATTGTCCAGCTTTCCGGTCCACATAATTTCCAGAACCTCAGCATCCGACAACAACAAATGTCTTCATTAACTACAGCCTTCCATATCTCTGTTCGTTCCTCAATTCTATACAGCACTCTTAATCTCTGTAAATAACATCCTCCCAAAAAAGAATCTCCCTGTCTGTGAAAACTGCCCCCATCCGACACTGAGGAGCCTTACTATCCTTTATATCACCTGTAGTCCCTTCAGATCTCCCTGTATCTTCCCTGACTCCATTGAATACAGCACATCTCATGTTCTAACACCTCTAGTACATATGTTACTCCTCATCTGTGATATTCTTCAGTTCCTGCAATTCTCGTTCTTTATCTCCACAGCTTCCAATCATCCTAATCAATATAAGGTTATTGATCCCCTGCTGCATGTTTAACACCTGTAGCAGCCTCCAACTTCTCAATGCATCCTGATGCTGTAACCTCTTCAAATACTACAGCTTACTGTCTTTGTCATATCTTCCAGTATCTGCAACTCTCTCGATTTCTGTAATCAACTCCTGAACAGCACTCAACATCTCTGTGTATCTGATGGGAATGCTTCAAACCTACCTACACAGCGCTCACTAGTTCTCTGAACTCCTGCAGCCCTATAACCATCATCATCTCTGGCCCCTCCAATCGCGACAATTCTCTCTTGCTGTGTGAACTGATCCAGCCCCTTCAGCCCTCCCTATCTCACTCACTCCTGCAGCTCCAACTATTGTCCATGTCAATGTAGTCCCCAGTACCAACAGTCCTGCCATCTCTATAAACTCCTGCAGCTCCAACTACCATCCCTACCCGTGTCCTCTCCAGTCCCTACAATTGTCCCCATTTCTGTAAGTCCTACAGCTCCAGCTACCATCCATATCTGTGTTATCTCCCGTCAGTCCAAGCTTCTTTTCACTGTAATATCCTGCAGCTCCAACTACCTCTCAAATCTGTGTAATCTCCAGCCCCTCCAATCCTCCCTCTCTCTATAAACTCCTGTAGCTCCAACTACCACCCCTATCTGTGTAATCTCTAGTCCGTCTAATCCTCCCTTTCTCTATAAAATCCTGCAGATCCAACTACCACCCCAATCTATGTAATCTCAAGTCCCCACATCCCTCCCAGTTTCTGTATCTCCTTTAGCTCCAACTGCCGCCCTTATCTGTGTCATCTCTAGAACCTATATTCCTCCCGATCAATGTAACTCCTTCTGGACTGATTTTCCTGTACCTCTCAGTGACATATTTCAGCCCGACAACCTATCTGATCTCTAGCCACCAACAGTGATTTCGAACCACCGAACTCTGTAACATCCTCCAGCCTCTACAACCCAGCTTTTTTCTTAAGGTTACCTCGTGCCTGCATTCCCCTTTATCTCCGGTTACAGATCCTCGGTCAGGGGAAACAACATATCAGAAACCAAACTTGCAAGAACAGAGGAATCTTCGGTTATCAATAAATTTGCCTCATTTTCTAAATGCTAATGAGATCACAATCAACCTTCTCAATCTTTTCCCATCAATATCCCTCAATTCTGAGGATCAGTCTGTTAAATCTTATCAGGACTGCCTTCAATGCAAGAACATTTTCCCCCTAGATAGGGGACCAAACCTGTTCACAGTATTCTCAGTGTGGGTTTACTGGAGTCCTCTGTAGTTGTTCCAAACCTTCCCTTTTTTAAATTCTCCATTCCCTTTGGAGTCTATCCCAGCATTCCATTTGCCTTCTCTATGTCCTGCTGGCCTTGTATAACACCTTTATGAGATTTATGCACAAGGATTCCCAAGTTACTCTGTGGTGTAGCTTTCTGCAGTCATTCTGAAACCAAGAGGTGACCGTAATGATCAGGAAAGTGCTTGAATGTAAGGTAAACGATAAGCCAGAAATGTTAACTGCACACTTAGAAACCCATGGAATGAGGACCGTCCATAACACCATCATATATAGGGTGTAACTAGGCCATTCGGTCCATCGAGTCTGTGACACCATTCGATTCTGTCTGAATTGTCTCTCAACCTCATTCTCTCGCCTACTCCCTGTAACCCTTGATCTCCTTACTCACCAAGAACCTATCTATCTCTGAGTTAAATGCACTGAATTACTCGCCTCCACATCCCCCCGAGGCAGTAAGTTCCACAGATCCATCACCCTCTGGCTGAATAAATTCCTCCATATTTCCATTCTAAAGGGTCATCCCTTCACTCTGAAGCTGGGCCCTTGGCCCCTAGTCTCTCCTGATCGTGGAAACATCTTGCCCACGTCCACATCATCCAGGCCCCTCAGTATTCTGTAAGTTTGAATGAGATTCTGCCACCGCCTCTGAAACTTCATCAAGTACAGACCCAGAGACTTCACCTGCTCCTCATATGACACGAATTTCATCCCTGGGATCTTTCTTGGAAACCCATTTCTCGTACCCCTTCACATCCTTTGTCCAGACTCTTAATGTATAACATGTAGAGTGTCATCCCAATACTGACCCCTGCGGAGCTCCCCTCATCACCAGTTCCCATCGTGAAAAAGACCCCTTTCTTCACACTCTCTGTCTTGTGCCAATCAGACAAATCCTCTATCCATGTTCAGCATGTTGTTCTGAAATGGAAATTTCATTTCACACACACTGCTGGATTTATTTTTCTGTCTGGCTGTAACCAGCAGAGTTTTTCCATTACCCTCCCATCTGTAATTCCCTGGGGAAGCTGCCTTCCTGACCCACTGCAGTCTTTTGCGTGTAGGGACAGACACAGTGCTGGGAGGATGGAGCGTGTCTTGGAGGGCACCTTGAAAATGCTGGTGTTCTCGTGCACCCGGAGCTCCTGTTCTTCCAGGGCATAGTGGTTACGGGTTTGTGAAGGGCTGCTGAAAGTGCCTTCCTGAGTGACCTCAGTGCTACTTGTAGATCTTTTACACATTCATTCCTGAACATGAGCATTGATGGCTGAGCCAGCATTTATTGTTTATTTGGAGTTGTCCCTGAGAAGGTGGTAGTGAGCTGCCTTCCTGAGCAACTGCACCAGCCGTTGGAACTGTTGTTATGTGTGTCCTCTCCAGCAGGCGCTACAACACTCCTCATGTCTGTAACTGCACACAGACAATGCAGCTCTCCCTTTTGTATCTGACATCCTCCCCGACTTGTAACTCTTATAGTTCCTCGCAATATCTCACCTCCTCCATTCCCATCTGTGCTAGAGATCACTAAAATTTATTTAATCTTGCTTAAATTCTGATCACGTAAAATCACTCCCTTTTTAAATTTGTAGTCCCTTCAGCTTCTGTAACTCTCCATATAATTGTAATCAATGACAGCACAGGTTTCCTTCCTTAAATCTCTATAATTACAATGGTTGCGTGTGCTAAATTGGTACTTTTCTTCCTCCTTATCCATCTCAGGACTTCCAGTTCCTACAATCCCACTATTTGGAATGCTCCCATTCTCTGCACCTCCTCATGTCCTGAGGGTCCTAGAATACCATCAGAGCTCCAAAAGTTTATATTCCCCCCAGTTACTGCAAGTCTTCGAACTCTGTAACATTCAACAGTCTCCAGTACCATACAACACTTGCTGGCTCTCAATTTGCATTTGTTAAAGTCTATGCATCTCTGTAAGCAGCTCAGAAAAAGCCCTTTAGACTCTACAAAATTGCATCACAAATAAGCCATTGTCTCTCTGTTTCCTTTGCTGTCTTCAGCGCTTGCAACTCTCGCTGTATCTTCCAGTAACCTGCTTTAGGCACTGCAGGTCTGCATACCTCCCCAGATAACCTGTTCCATCCCATACAGTTCTCTCAGTTACTGTAACATCCTCTGCTCTGTCTAATCCTCATCGTTTTCACTGTCTTCCAGGCACAACGGCGATCCTGTAAGAGAGCAGTGCGGAATGGAATGTTATAAATCTCAGCTGAAGCTTGAGGCCTATCATGACCTGGGAGTTACAAAGGGAGAGAATATGAGAGAGAGCAGCACAGACCGGGAGAATATACATCAGCAGCGAGGATCGAGGCCGACTGGGACTTGGAGTTGGAGAAGCAGCAGAGCAGGAGGTTCGAAATCAGGACTGAGTCACAGTGGAGTGAATATGTGAGCGAGCAACTTGGAGCAGGAGCTTGAGGCTGACACACATCTGGGAGAATATAAATCAGCACTGAGGATCTTGGCATAATCATGCCTGGGAGTCACAGAGACGGTGACGCTGTGAGGGAGCAGAGTGGAGTGGGAGCTGGAGGATTACACGTCCCTGGGAGTCACTGAGACGGTGACCCTGTGAGGGAGCAGAGTGGAGTGGGAGCTGGAGGATTACACGTATCTGGGAGTCTCAGAGACGGTGACCCTATGAGTGAGCAGAGTGGAGTAGGAGCTGGAGGATTACATGTACCTGGGTGTCACAGAGACGGTGACCCTGTGAGTAAGCAGAGTGGAGAGGGTGCTGGAGGATTACACGTCCCTGGGAGTCACAGAGACGGTGACCCTGTGAGGGAGCAGAGTGGAGTGGGGGTTGGAGGATTACACGTACCTGGGAGGTACAGAGACGGTGACCGTGTGAGGGAGCAGAGTGCAGTGGGAGCTGGAGAATTACACGTACCTGGGAGTAACCGAGATGGTGACCCTTTGGGGAGCAGAGTGGAGTGAGAGCTGGAGAATTTCACGTACCTGGGAGTCTCAGAGACGGTGACCCTGTGAGTGAGCAGAGTGGAATAGGAGCTGGAGGATTACATGTACCTTGGTGTCACAGAGACGGTGACCCTGTGAGTGACCAGAGTGGAGAGGGTGCTGGAGGATTACACGTCCCTGGGAGTCACAGAGACGGTGACCCTGTGAGGGAGCAGAGTGGTGTGGGGGCTGGAGGATTACACGTGCCTGGGAGGTACAGAAACGGTGACCGTGTGAGGGAGCAGAGTGCAGTGGGAGCTGGAGGATTACACCTACCTGGGAGTAACCGAGATGTTGACCCTTTGGGGAGCAGAGTGGAGTGAGAGCTGGAGGATTACACGTATCTGGGAGTCACAGAGACGGTGACCGTGTGAGGGAGCAGAGTGGAGTGGGAGCTGGAGGATTACACGTCCCTGGGAGTCACAGAGACGGTGACCTTGTGAGGGAGCAGAGTGGAGTGGGAGCTGGAGGATTACACGTACTTGGGTGTCACAGAGATAACGTTCTGCTGCTGGGACCTGTTTGAAAGAAGTGCAAGAGCCATCACAGAAAAGGCTGTAAGTTCATTGGCTGATAATAAACCGTTATTAGTGACTATCAGTTAATTGCTGTTAGTCAGCAAATTTATTTTTTCAACTTCTAAAGTAAGGATTGAACTCAGAAATATGAGGTGGATGTGAATTTATTATACTGAGCCAGTAGAATAAATTAAGCTCAATAAGCCACAGTGGAATAAGGGACTTAACCATATTGTTATTTCCCGGATGTTAACTTCATTCTAAGTAATAAATTAAGTTACTCGTGGCATGTTGCATTTTACGACAAGGCAAGACATGTTTGTCAGAAGGAAAATGGTTTCTGTTGCATTGGGAAGTCATGGCCCCTGCTCATGTCCTAGATGAACACTGGGTCATAGAGATCAGACACTGACTAGAGACTTTGTGATGCTGAGAGTTAGAGGGATAGCGCACACACACAGAACAAATCATCCTGACACATGACTGCTTGGAATAAGCTCGGGAATCGGCGCCCAAGCAATTGAAGTGAAACAGCCCCGGAATCCAGGAATATCCCGGTGTCTCCCTCCCAAATCAGTTTCCCAGTTCGGAAGCTGATGAAGGTACTGACTGCTCAGGGGAGGGCAGTCAGAGCCATGTCTGTGGCACCACAAGCAGCCTTACTGTACAGGAGGGGAGGGAGAAGAAAGGAGGAGCAACAATCACAGGGATGTCAGGAAATTGAAGAAGGTGTCGGCGTGTCTGTAATTCCAGGATAGTGGGGTTAAGAATGTCACTGTGTCTGCAGGACATTCATCTGGGGTTCAGTGAGCAGTCAAAGGTCATGTCCGTTTTGGTAGGAATGACCTGGGTAGGAAGGGTGAAGTGGTCTGGGAATCAGAATTTAGGGAGCAAGGTGGATGGTTAGCAAGCAGGAACTCCAATGTAGCAATCCCTGGGTTACTGCCAGTGCCGTGCGCAAGTGAGAACAGGACTCGGAGTTTTAGGTAGATGAAAGTGTGACTGGAATGATGAAGCAGGAAAGGCTTCAGATTCCTGGGACATTGGGACTGGTTCTGGGGAAGGCAGTAACTGTATAAGTTGGATGGGCTAACGTGACAGAGCTGGGACTGAATTTCTTACGGGTGTTTGGGAGGGATTGAAAATAACTTGGCGTGTGCTCAGGATCCAAAAAGGAATAGTAGAGGAGAGTACCAGGATTCTCAAAATAATGGGAGCTGCAGTTGGTACTAATTTACAACAACATGTTTAACAGTGTAAGATGGAGTAAGAAAGAAAGCCTTAATCTGAGGTACTCTGCATGGACATGAAGACTGGTGTGTGGTAATCTGATGTGTTGATCACCCAGAGCTGGCTCAAGGAATGGCAGGACTTGGTGTTAAATATTGCTGGGTATGAAGGATTCCAAAATGACAGAAGGGAAGGGAAAGGTTGAAGGTAGAAGTATGGGTCTAGATTAGCGTTAGTTAAGGAGTCCAAGAGAAAGAGGATCCGTCCAAGGACAGAATGAATTTGGCTGGAGCTAAATACAGAACAAAAAGTATACAAGTAAACTGTGAGGTACAGTCTGTCGGTCAGAAACCATTGGAAAGGATGGAGAGAATAAATATGCAAAGGCATTTGAGAGCGATGACAATACTACAGACTACTAATATTGAGAAACTTAATATTTCCAGATATTGACTGGGTTACTGGTTGTGAAGAGTCATGAGGGGCGAGTGTTCCTGGATTACATGGAGAACCAGCTCACTTCAGGAGTATGTGTCCAGCCCAAGAGAGCATGTACTGTTGGACCTTGTCCTTGGGAAAGAGGTGGGATCCAGTGTCAGTAGGGGAACGTTTTGGGGTGCAGCGATCGTTTTATCGTAAAGTTCAGGAAAGTGGTAGAGAATGATATGCAATAATTGAGTGAGAATCATTAGTTGACTGAGAGCAACCTTCAATGGGGCAAGAATGAGGCTGGGAAGGTTTGACTGGAACTCTAATTTGGTCAGAAAAAGAGGTCAGTTTTAACTTTAATTGAAACTCAGAACCATATACAAACCATCCACAGCTACATGTGGTTTCCATTGTTTGCCTTTGATATTCGTTATTTCACTTTTCCTTCTCTGTTTTGAAAAGAAATCTGCTAAAGATTGTTTGATATGTCTTGCCTCATAATTTCACACACACTGTTTGCTTCCTAATTTCGCTTTGGACCTCACCCCTCCACATTCCGCACTCCTCTCAGCTTTCTGGGGTATTGAGTTCCCACTGTCTTATGTAAGCTTTCCTGTTCTGTCTGTGTGTTCCTAGATTTCAAGAGAGCTCTGGATTTAGCAGTCTGACGCTATTTTACTCTGTGAGATCACATTTCCTGGGAACCACTTTAATCTCCCCTCAGAATACCTGCCACTGCTTTGTTTCTGATTTATCTTCTCGTTATTGTTTCCTGTTCACTTGAAGAAATCCCTTCTCAGTTTAATAAAGTTAGACCGAGTTACACGAAAACTCCAACACTTAGTCTTGCTTTGTCCATTACAATACTTAAGTTAAAATCAAATGAATTATGATCACTGTTGCCCTTTTCCTTCCTGGTGGCAGTGGTAATGAGTGTGGATGGTACTGTCTAAGGAGGGCGATGGTACTCACACCTGTTGCTGAGTGTCGGTGGGGGAGGGAGGATGTCATTGTGGATGGGGACCAATCAAGTGGGCTGCTTATTCTTTAATCGTGTCAACCTGTCTGAGTACTGTTGGAGCTGCACTCATCAGACAAGTGGAGATTGTTCCATCAAATCCTGACTTGAACCTTGGAGATTTTGGACAGACTTTGGCAAGGCAGGAGAATAAGTTACTCGCTGCAGGCTTCCTAACTTCTGATCTGATGCTCTAACTACAGCAGCTGTACAGTCTTGGATAAACCTGAGAATGTTAGTGCCAATGGATTCAGCAATGGTACTACCTTTGAATGTTGAATAGCGATGGTGGGATGGTTTATGATGGTTATTGTCTGACATTTGTGTGGCTCGAATGTTATTTGCCACTTGTCAGCCCAGGCCTGGCTGTTGTCTAAGTCTTGCAGCATTCAGACTGATTTCGTGATCTGAGGAGTAAAGAATTATAAACTCATGAGCAAATATCATTACATCTGACCGTATGAAGGAGTGAGCTTGCAGTTAGCTGATTTTCCAAAGAACCCGATGCCTGAGTTCTTCTAGATTAAAGTGGGTTTCAAAGTTGCTCTCCAATAAAGCTTGGTGCAGTGAACCTTGTAAATGGTATACAACGCTACTATTGAGCATCAGTGATGGAGTGGATGAATGGTCATGGAAGTGATAGTAATTAAAAGGGTTGGTTATGTCCTGTGTTATTCCTGGGATGTTATTCATCACAGCCTTTGAGGAATCAGCAGGTCAGTTGCTCACTGCAGATTTCCTCGCATCTGACTTGCTCTTAAAGGCAGTATTATTTATGGGGCCAGTCCAGGGCACATTCTGGGCAATGATAGCACCCAGGATTCTAATAAACATCGTGTTGGGGACTCAGTGATGGGAATGTTATGGAAGGTCAAAATGGTTTGAATCTTTATTGTTACTTTTTGTCTAATATTTATGTGGCGTGATTATTAGTTGCCGTTTGTCATACTAAACCTGAATAATTTCCAGGTCTTGTTACATTTCAGCATGGCCTTTTTCAGGAATCGTATAATCAGTGAACATTGCCCCGTCTGACCTTATGATGGAGAGAGGGTCATTGCAGCAGCTGGAAATGGTTGAGCCTCGGACACTCTCTTTCCTGAGGAATTGCTGCAGAGCTCTCCTGGAGTTCCAGTTACTCACACTGACAACAGGCATTATTGTTGCTGAGAATATTTACTCACACTGACACCAAGCATTATTGTTGCTGAGGATAAGTACTCACACTGACAGCAGGCATTATGTTTGCTGGGGATAATTACTCACACTGACAACAGACATTATTGTTGGGGATAATTACTCACAGGGACAGAGGAATACTTGTTGTTGGGGATAATTACTCACACTGACCACAGACACTATTGTTGCTGGGGATAATTACTCACACTGACAACAGGCATGATTGTTGCTGGGGATAATTACTCACACTGACAGCAGACATTATTGTTGTTGGGGTTCATTACTCACACTAACAACAGGCATTATATTTGTGGGTGAATTACTCACACTGAAAACAGGCATTATTGTTGCTGGTGATAATTACTTACACTGACAACAGATTTTATTGTTGCTGGTGATAATTACTCACACTGACAACCAGATTATTGTTGTGGGGGGAATTACTCACATTGACAACAGGCATCATTGTTGCAGATGATAATTACTCACACCGACAACAGGCATTAATGTTGTGGGGGGAATTACTCACACTGACAACAGGCATTATTGTTGCTGGGGATAATTCCAAACTGGAGAGTAATTCCCCCAGATTTTGAGTAAGTATAATTATACTCGGGCTCTTATTGTCACACCCTGTCACATGGTGCCTTGATGTGAACAGTAATTACACTCACTGCTCGTTTGGAATTCTCCTCTTTTAAACTGAGCGTGCAATGGGCTCGGATCTGAGTGAGCCTGTTGGGACATTAACTGAATGACACAGGTTATTGCTGATGCATCCCATTATTGCTCACACCTTCCTTCACATTTCCATGGTCGACCCTGCACCGATGGGTCAGCAACTGGCTGGAATACAAGGGCCCTGCGTTTTATGTACAGGACATACTTGGGCAGTTTATCATATTTTAGGTAGGTCTCAGTGTTCTTGCTGGAATGGATCAGATTGGTTATAGATGTGGCAATCACTGGTGTTAAATCACAGTTTTCAGTGTCTCCAGCCATGTGTTGACATTGTGTGGGGTGAATTGAGTTGTCTGAAGATTGAGATATGTGATGCTGGAGACTACTGAAGGAGGCTGAAAAGGATCATCTGGTCAGCCCTTCTGGCTGAAGATTGTTCCAGTTACAGCAGCTTTATTTTTTCCTTGATGTGCTACTGTTTTGCATAACTGGGGATTTCATTGTTAGAGAGCAGCCCTCTCCTCCAATGGTCTCATTCATTGTCCACTGTCGTTTATAACTAAATGTGGCAGGACCTTATAGATACATCTATACCATTGATTCTGGTATCACTGAGCTCTGTCCATAACTGGCTGCTTATGCTTCTTAGCATGCAAGTTGGCCTGCTTTGTAGTTGAAGGCAATCAGATTTTCTCTAGGTTGTCCACTCATCTCTAGGTTTGGCTGGTGCTGCTCCCAGCATGTCCTTCTGCACCCTTCACGGACCCAGGAAGGGATCCCTGGCTTGATGTTTACTATACAGTCGGAGGCATTTTTAACCGTTATGGTTACTATACAGTGGGAAGTATGTCGGGCCGTGATGGTTAGTATACAGTGGGAAGTATGCCAGGCTGTGAGGTTGCAGACTGCATGAGTTGTGCTGCTGCTGATGGCCCACTGCACCTCATGGACTCCTCGTTGTTAGTTGCTCGATCTTTTCAAATTCTGTCCCATTCAGCGCACAGATTGCTACATAAAATGGTGGAGGGTCTACAAAATTAAGATAGCCCCTCCTCCCTTTCAGGACTGTGGAGTGACCATTCTTACCAATATATGAAATGGAGAGGTGCATCTGCAGCAGGCAGATCGGTGACGATGTGGTCAATTATATGTTTCCCTTCTATTGATTCCCTCATAACTTGCCACAGAGCAGTCTATCCCCAACAGGATCCAGCATTAATGCTGAGCACTATATTGACTATATATACCAATATTGTATACATATTTCCTCCTCTGCCTGGCTGTTTCCTGTCAGTGGGACAGAGAGGATGGTGATGTTGCCGGAGACATAGACCTGTTCACAGAATCCTGCTCTACAGACAATATCTGAGTGTTGCTTGATTAGTCTGTTTGAAATATACGGCAGGTCACTTTTACATTTCGTGTCATAGAGAGTTACTGTCACTTTATGTCTTACATATTTGAAAATAAACCAAACATCATTGCTTTTCCGTTACAAATAATTGAAGTGAACAAAACTTAAATTACCAGCGTACACACCTAATTATTGTACAACTCAGTGACTGTAGTAACCATTTTCAGATCAGCAAATTTCCTGCACATGACATTTTTTTAAAAGAAAGTCTGAATTCAGAAAGAGCGTTATCACACCTCACCACTGCAATCTGCAAAATACCGACCATCAGCCAAATTTGTCCAGGGGGCTTCCAAACTTGAGCTGGACTGTTATTCACACTATCCCTTACAACAAAAACAGCCCGAACCAAGAAGGGAGTGCATGAGACAGCCTGTTCAAAGGTCTATCATAGGGCTTCATGCTGGTCCACATATATTTCAGCACTTGTATAAATGACCTGCCAACAACCATGTCGTGCAATTTTATCTCTGCTGATGACTTGGAATGTGTCACCAAAGCTCTATAATTCTGCACATTGAACCCAATCCCCCTGAAGATGTTATAAATGTGATGGACTCCTGCAGCACATGGCATCTTATATTGAACCCTCATAAACGATATTGAGTGTACGTCAGCTCCACAATGTCAGTATCCAAACAGTAACCAGACTGAGCATTACAAAGTACCTCATTGTGATTCGTTCACACTTTTCATTATATTCTCACCGTAAAATTGAACAGAACAACTGGCTGCGTTTGGAAACAAATGGAAATTTCTATGTAAATGTTTTCGGCATTGCTTTAACCACTGACAGCAACATTTTATTACTGAAGGCCGTAAAGCCTTTTATTGCTCACTTAGTACAAACCCACCCATTTGTTTTGTTCAAATTTATAACTGGAATATCATCAAAACAATGCACAAATCACAATAAGGAACTTTCAAATCATGCGCCCAAGATCAAATGATTAAGCATAAGGACTTTAAAAATGTACAAGTATTTTTACATGTATGAGTATTTATGCTAATATAAAAACACTAACATTTTGTGACAATAATTTAACTGTGTCCAAATGTTCTACAGTCGGTACGAGTACATATTTGCTGCTTTTATCTCGCAAGTCAGTAATTTGGTATGTGAATGTCAATGTCTGCGTGATGCTAGGTATGTAGGCCTTGACTCTGAAATACTGACGTATTGTTTCAAATAGCAAACCCCGACTCCAGCATCAGCTGTTCACAGCAAGCAAGGTACTGACTGGACCCAACCAACCTGCGCGCACAAACTCTCATCTCCCTGACCAATATTGGTCATGCTTGGAAATATGTTTAATTTTAGTTCATTCTGTTGCTGATTACGTCAGTATTCATTGCCCATTCTCTCGTTTCCCTTGAAAAGGTGTTGGTGAATTGCTTTCTTGAACTGTTGTCGTCTGTGTGTTTAGGGAGACATAATGAGGGAAGATCTCGAAACAATAACACAAAATAAACAGTAACGTATTGCTAAACTAGGAGTGGTTTGGACAGAACATGAGTGCGCTAGTATTCCCATTTATCTGCTACTCTTGTCCTTCTGATGTCCCTGATTTTGAAAGGTGTAGTGTTCGAATCCTGCGTGAATTTCTTCACATCTTGTGTACGGTACACATTGCTGCTACCGAGTGTTAATGGATTAGAGATGAAGCTGCACTCATCTAGATAAATGGGACAGTAAACAAAACGGTTAGGTGTGAAATAACTCTCACACTGCACTGACACATCGTCACTCGAGGACAGAAATAGTATGGGTTTACACACAGAATAAATGTACACCTATGTTAGCCCTTTCGTATTCCTCAGCCGTATTCAGCATTGTGTTGGATATGCTTTAAGCCACCCTTGACATTGCCTCCATCAAACAATGAAGGATAGATACAGCATGGGGTTAGAAACAGGGTAATGTTCCCACTAAACCGACATGTTTCATATTCCCAGGCCACGTCCAGCATGGAGTTAGATATTAATTAATCAGACTCCATATCGACCCCACACCAACAGTCCCAGGACAGGTACAGCACAGGACAAGATAAAAAGTAAAACACCACATAAACTGATGTACATCAGGAGCCACCAGAACAGCGTAATCACAACATCTAATACAGATTGATATTCACACTGTGCTAACCCAATCGAACACTGAAGGTTAGTTATAGACAGGAGTTAGCTAAATATTAAAGATCACCCTGCAGTATCCCCATCAGACACTCGCAGGAAATGGGCAACATGGGTGGCACAGTGGCTCAGTGGTTACCACTGCTGCCTCACAGCACCAGGGAACTGGGTTCGATTCCAGCTACAGGCGACTGTCTGTGTGGACTTTGCACATTCTCCTCATGTTTGCGTGGGTTTCTTCACATAATCCAAAGATGTGCAGGTTAGGAAAATTGGCCATGCTAAATTTCCTATAGTTCTCAAGGATTTGTGGGTTAGTCGGATGAAATGTATAGGAATGAGTTTGGGTGGGATAGGCTTTGGACAGTTGGTGCGGACTTATTGGGCCGAGGGCCTTTTTCCACTCTGCACTACCACTATCACACAGATTCAGGACAGGTAAAGGAAAGGTTTTGACACAAGTTAAAGCTCCATCTACACTGTTCTCTGTCAAACACTGTCAGGTCAGTGTAATAATGCTGCCACTTTCAGAAGGTTATTTTGTCCTTGGGTTTTTTTTTGTAAATGAGAAGTTGTAACGGCAGAGGTGTCAAAATTTCTCAGAAAGAGCCCAGTTGAACAATGGTGAGGAGTGGCCAGTTCTCCCAGTTCAGGCTTTTGTTCTGATTTGGTTTATTTGGAACAGAGAAGCTGCCGATAGCAGGCACAGAAGCTGCTGCAGCTGAAACAGATTCCATACTTCAGTAGATGATCCCTGACTGAATTTTATCTCAGAAATCTCTCCTGCCTGCAAGATTCTGTGTTTACATTTACCTTTCACCAAATTGTGTGTTTATGGGATGTTACGGGAATTGGAACAGCTCATTGGTTAAGTTGCGTTACTGAGGTGCTTGAGTTTTCAAATAATGAAGTTATTCTAAATTCTGTTTTCTTCGTGTTTCAGCTGTAGTATTTCGATAACATTGTGTTTTGCTTAAAGCTGAGTGGTTTGACCAGCTGCATCACTCCTGGAATATCCACTCCACATCGTGGAGACCACGCTTGAAATATTGTGTCCTGTTCTGGTCGCCCTACTATAGAAAAGCTACAGATGCTTTGGAGAGGATGCAAAGAAGGTTTACCAGGATGCTGCCTGGACTGGAGGGTTTGCCTTATGAAGAAAAGTTGAATAAGCTCGGACTTTTCTCTCTGGAGAGAAGGGGAAGAGAGGAGATCTGAATCGAGGTATACCAGGTAATGAGAGGCATGGATAGAGTCAATAGCCTGAGACATTTCCCCAGAGCAGGATTGACTGGCATGAGGGGTCATTGTTTTAAGATATTAAGAGAAGAGTATCGAGGGGTCATCAGTGGTAGGTTCTTTACACAGAGAGTTCTGAATGCATGGAATGTGTTGTCAGCAGTGACGGTGGAAGCAGGACCATTAGGGAATTGAGGGGTGCATAGTTCAGTTTTTTTTAATTTTACATTAGGATTAATCTTCTGCATAACATTGTGGGACCAAGAGCCTGCTTGGTGCTGTACTTTTCTATATTCTATGTTGTATGTTCTATTTTATAGAAAACTTCCCCTTTTTAAAAACAGTCTATCCTTCCATTCTTCCTACCAAAGATGCTGCCTCACAAGTTCCGACATTTTATTCTACCTGCCATTTTTTACCCATTCTCCTCATCTGTCCAAGTACTTTCGCAGCTACATGCCTATTTGACATTTGCAAACTTAGCAACAATCCCATCAGTTCCTTTGTCCAGAATGTTAATGTATAACGTGAATAGTTGTGGTCTCAACTCTGATTCCTGCAGAACTCACCTAATCACCGACTACCTTCCATGAAAAAGACCTCTTCATCCTTACTCCCTGCCTACTGCCAGTCAGCTAATCCTTTACCCACGCTGAAAACTTGTCCCTGACAACTTGAGTTTTTTCCTATTCTTCAGCCTGCTGTGAAACACCTAGTCAAAGGATAAGTTAGTATTCGTATATTTGAAAAATAGCCAAATTGATGCTGAAAGTTTGGATGACATGCCCTTACATTGCACAAGGAAGAAGCTGATACACAAGAGAACAAACTATGTTAAGAACATAATGAAGATGAGACATGATGTACAGATTCAGTAAGTGAGCAAAAGTTGTAAAACAATGTGAGCGCATTCACAGCAAAAATCAAAAAGCTAACGTATTTTAAATAGAGAATCAAAAAACAAGTCACGGGACGATCTGTTTTTTGCTGTCTATGAAAAACAGAAGATTGACTCCCGGGCATAGCAAATGACTAGGTTTCTTCACTCGACTGATTTTTGGTATGAAGGTTTTGGCTTAGCATAAACTGCTTAACATGTTAGGCCTGCATTCCTGGTTGTTTAGGTCCACAGATCCCTGGAAATACATGGTCAATTGTTGCCTTCTTCCATCATTCCATTGACTCTGGAGCAGTTCCTGCAGATTGGATGGTGGGAAATGTAATTTTACTGTTTAACATGACAGAGAGAGGAAAGTAAATCAGTGATGGACAGAACAGTCAGCCTAACGTCAGTGCAGGAAACTGTTAAGTTTTACTATCAAAGTTATATTAGCACGTGGAAAATATTTTGGGAAATTGATAATATTTTACAGCAGTAATCAGAGATGAAATAACTGAAGATTCATCCAATGAAGTTTACCGGGTGGAGCTAAGAAATAAGAAGGGGATGGTAACGTTAATGAGGTTGTACTATTGGCCCTAAATAGTCAATGGGAATTAGTGGAACAACTGTGCAGGGAGACTGGGCAGATTTGCAGGAACAATAGAGGAGCAATCATAGGAGATTAAAATGTTTCTAACATAGAATGGGACTGCCAGAGCGTTGAGGATTAGATGGAGTGGAATTTGCTAAATGCATTCAGGAATGTTTCCTCAAGCATTTAATAAGGGGTCCTGCACACAAAGGGGAAAACACGAACTATGTTTGTGAAATAGGGCAGGATAGGTGACTGAGGTGACAGTGGGGAGCACTTTTGAACCAGTGAACATGGTTGTGTTAATTTCACAACAGTTTAGGAGAGTGATAATACTGGTCCATAGGTTCACTTATAAAGTGGGCTAAGACAAATTTTAATGGAACTAAGCGCGATGTTGCGGGGTTGATGGGAGTAGTTTGTTTACAGGTAAACTGATCTCCGACAAGTGGGAGGTCTTTTATAAGTGTGATAGTTAGCATTCAAGGTCTATATGTTCCTGTGAGGATAAACGGCAACGTTGGCAGGAAAAAGGAACCCAGGATGACAAGCGATATTGAGACCTTGACCACAAAAAGGAGGGATGCATCATTCAGGTATAGGCAGGTGGGAATAAAGGAAACCCTGAAGGTATACAAAGGATACAGGAATTTACTGAAAAAAAGAAATCAGGAGGGCGAATGGGGGAACAAGATAGTCTTGGCTGAGAAGGTTAGGGTGAATCCAAAGAGGTTCTTTAAGTATATTAAAGAAAAAAAGAATAACTAGAGTGAGAATTGGGTTACCTTAAGGACCAAGGAGGAAATGTGTGTGCAGAACCAGGGTAAGGTTGTCAGTGAATATTTCTCCTTTGTGTTTACTGGGGAGAAACATTTGAATACCTTGGAACTTGGGGAAGGTATTTGAGAAAACTTGGGGACATTCTATATTAGCTGAAAATGTGTTGCTGGAAAAGTGCAGCAGGTCAGGCAGTATCCAAGGAGCAGGAGAATCGATGTTTCGGGCATGAGCCCTTCTTCAAGAATCTGCCCGAAACGTCGATTCTCCTGCTCCTTGGATGCTGCCTGACCTGCTGCGCTTTTCCAGCTACACATTTTCAGCTCTGATCTCCAGCATCTGCAGTCCTCACTTTCTCCTAGACATTCTACATTACATTAGAATAGATGTGGGATGTATTAGAGTGCATGAATTTGGATACATGTCTTAGTCCTGACGAGATATATCCAAGAACACTGCAAGGGGCTCGAATAGAAATTGCAGAACTTTGGCTAGATATATTTGCAACACTGTTAGCTACAGGTGAGATCCCGAAAGACTGGAGAGTAGCGAACGTTGTGACAATATTCAAGAAAGACAACAGAGAAAAGCCTGGGAACTACAGACCAATAAGCTTGATGTTTGTGGTGGGTTAGTTTTCTGAGAAGATTCTGAGAGATAAGGCATAAATGCATTTGGAGAGACAGGGTTTGTTTCAGAGTAATCAGCATGGCTTTGTATGTAGGAGATCAGCCTTACAAATTTGTTAGAGCTCTTTGATGAAGTAACCAAGCATGTTGATGAGGGCAGAGTGGTAGACGTAGTCTGGATAGATTTCAGAAATGCCTTTGATACGTTTGGCCTTGATAGGCTCCTCTGGAAGGTTAGATCGCATGGAATCCAGGGCAATATGGCAAATTGGATACCCAATTAGCTTGATGGTGATGAGCAGATGGTAACAGTAGAAGGATGCATTTATACTGGAGGACTGTGACTAGTGGAGTGCCTCAGAGGTCGGTGCAGGGCCCATTGCTGTTTGTTACCTATATCAATGATTTGGATGAGGGTGCACAACACATGGTTGGTAAGTTTGCAGATTACATTAAAATAGTTGGTAACTTGCACAGTGAGGAAGGTTATGAGAAATTGCAGTAGGAACTTGATCAGCTGGAGAAGTGGGCCAAGAAACGGCAAGTGGAGTTTAGTCCAGATAAGTGTGAGTTCTTGCATATTGGAAAGTCAAATCAAGATAGGAATTTCATAGTGAATGATAGGACGTTAAGGACTGCAGTGGGGGTTCAGGTGCACTCTTCTCTGAAAGTGGAGTAACAATTAGACAGGGTAGTGAAGAAGGCTTTTGACACACTAGGCTTCATGATTCAGGGCATTAAGTACAGAAGTTGGGAAATTATGTTGCAGATGTGTAGTACGTTAATTAGACTGCACTTTGAGTATTGTATTCAGTTTTGGTCACCTAACTATAGGTAGGATGTTATTAAACTGGAAAGCGTGCAGAAGAAATTTACAAGAATGTTGCCAATGTTCCAACGGTCTGAGCTACAGGGAAAGATTGGACAAGCGAATACTTTCCTCTTTACTGCCGAGGAGACTAAGAGGGGATCTTATAGAAGTTTTTTTACGTTCAAAAGAGGCATGGATAGAGTGAATGCACTCAGTCTTTTCCCACTCTAGGGGAAACGAGGACTCGAGGGCATCAGTTTAATGTTCAAGGGGAAAGAATAAGAGGGAACTTGCAGGACAACTCTTTACTCATACGAAGGTACGATTTTGGATTGAGTTGCCAGTGGTCGTGGTTGGGGCAGGGATATTAACAGCTATTGAAAGGTATTTGAATTAATAATTGAATAAGAAATGTTGAGGAGGATATGTTCCATGTGCAGGGAAATGGGGTTAGCGTAGATGGATGGTTTGGTCGGCTTAGACCAGTTTGCACAAAAGGGTCTGTCTTTGTGCTGATGGGATTCTATAATCATTTGAATCTATGACTGTAGAGATTGCGTGCAAACGGGATGTTTTTAATGTTTGGGGAGTCTAAAACATGTTTTAATGTTGGGTCAGATGGGAAAAGTATTTATGAGTGAGATGAGAAAAGCCAAGACACTGTACACATTAGGGCATGAAGCAGTTTGTTTTTAAATAGATCTTCATGGTAATCAAGTAAAAAGGAAAGAACGTGGGAATATGCTTTTGGTATTGATAATATAATCGTATTGGATAGGGGAGCACTTTTAAACTGATTAATGCTGGACTTTTTCACCCAGTCTTGATGATTCCATGTTTGAATTCAGGGGGATCGCTGTTTCACTTTTTGTCACATATCTCCACCAATCACTCCATTTTAAAATATAACTGCGTTGCTAACATTAAAAATAAATACAGGTCTCAGACTTTATCTAGTTCAGCGTTAACAAGTTTGCCAAGTTTACATATTAAGTAAAAACATTGTCGTTATTTTCAAGCTAAAACTCCCCAAACAAAGCTACAATGAGGAAATGTAAAGCTCTTCAGAGTGTTATCTTTGAAACACTTTGGAGGAATAAGTGAGGACTGCAGATGCTGGAGATCAGAGTCAAAAAGTGTGGCGCTGGAAAAACACAGCAGGTCAGGCAGCATCCCAGGATCAGGAAGATCAACGCTTCAGGCATAAGCTCCTCATCAAGAATGCCTGATGAAGGGCTTCTGACCGAAATTTCGACTCTGCTGCTCCTCGAATACTGCCTGACTTGCTGTGCTCTTCCAGTGCCACACTTTTTTTGACTTTGAAACACTTCGAACAAATGATAGTTAAACTCATGACCAAGAAGAAATAACAGATAATACTAGATAGTGTTGCGATGCGGTTCTGCTCACACAGGCTGCTGGTGCTGGACTCCAGTCCTTGACCAGTTGTATTTGGCTGAATGACCTTTGCTTCAGCTGCCGGGTTTTTTTTAGAACGCATACCCCACAGAAATTCACCACAAGTGGGAAAGATGACGTTGGGTTTCTCAGCTTCTCCATGCTGCTGTATAGAGAGACAGAGGGCTGTGAGCTCATGCTTCACAGGCAGCATAAATTCTCTCCTTCTCTGAGTTCCAACATGCAATAGTTTTACCCCAACCCCAGACTGAATGTCATGAACTCTCTCTGAATGTTTCCAGACTGAAACATCTGCCATCTTTAGCAGTGCTACTTATTATTATGTCGGTCAAGAGATTTTATTTTTATGATTCATATTTTTATAATATGTTAAAATGAAAAGATCTTATTCAATGACTATTTCCCCAACATTGAGTTTCCTTCACAAGCAGAAGAATCCATTGGATATACACACAAAACACACTGCTCATTCTCAGATCTCACCAACTAAACTTTGATATCATTCCAGGAATGAGTGAAGGTCGATATCCCTGGGAATTACTACAGTTACGGAGATCAAACTACAATGCACGAAGAAAACGACTGTTTGAAAGTTCAAAGCTTTTGCAGAAACAAAGCATCGTTTCATTATCTTCTGGCACTTCCTCTATCTGCATGATAACGTCTTTTGAGATTCATGAACGAGGACAGACAAATCTCTCTGGATCACCAAGTTCTGGGATGTTTCTCCATTTCAATCTTTTCCTGTTGTTTTATCCTTTGTGCCATAATATGGTAGTTCCCATAACATATGCAGTGCTACTGTTTCTGACGAATGCTTGTTCACTCACTTCCCCTGCCTATGTCCCACTGGAGAGTCTCATACTCCACTTGACAACTTATTGAATGACCATCTTGATGCATGAGTTAATTGAACACCTATAAATTCACTACCATCATCCAAATCATTCAGATACACTGATATCTTTGGCTCTCCAACAATTAAAGCTTTTCAAACTTTACATTTACACATTTATCCCGACTTTTTACTACCTTAGTATTGAAGCTTTAAAGGGCTCAATTACGTAATCCTGACTCTGCTTTGCATTTTAGAGAAAATAAATCTTCTATTCGAGGGTAACAATTCTGGGTGGTTGAATCGTCTTCCTCGGGCACAATAGCAGCCTCGAAGGACTGGCTAAGAAAGCTACACACGTTAAGAGCAGCATTTGGCTATTGTGTCCCTCGAACCTGCTGTACTATTGAGAGATCATTGCTGATCTGATTGTGTTGAACATCCCACTGTTCTAAATAACATTGGCTCCTTTGTCCATCCTCTGAAGCTCAAACTCAAATACTTTCCATAAGCCAGGCAGTCCTGCTTCCTGGAATGAGAATTTTACAGTCAGCACTGTCCTCAGGAGAAAAGAATATCCTTTTGTCAATCTGAAAAAGGAGAGTCCTTATTTAGTAATAGTTTTCCTTCACACAAATTTAAGAGCTATGTGATACAAGTGCAAATATAGGAACATATGCAGGTTATTCAGTTGGTCAACCCTATTCCACACAACCTTTAATTCAGTATTCAAACAGGAATCAAAAGTCTCTATTGCTCCCTGGAAAGATCTGTTTAAAGCAGCAATTACATTTGTGATGATGCTTTACTTTATCAAGGTGAGCTCGTCCTTTTTTTAACGAGAGTTTCTAAAGACAGAGGTGCTGAGCGGTCTAAGAAGAGCTTAATTTAATCTCTTGAGCTTAGTTTAACAATGGCTGGAGAATGGCCAGTCCTCCCAGTTCAGTTTTACTCTCGTTTGCCCTCCCTCGGGCAGTCACAAGATACTGGAGACCAGGAAGGTTGTAAGCTTTAGCAAATGATTCCTGATTGTCTTTCTTTGGATTTGCATTTGTCTGTGAGAAAAGGAGAGGTAATTACAGCAATAGCTCGGCACTAAATTTGGTGCAAATGCCAATGGAGTGTTTGGAAATGGCTAGAATACAATGGCAGGTGATTAAAGTTCAGAAATTGGAACTTACTAAAGTCGATGTAAGAGGATGGAGGTGAAAGTAGGAGGTCAGCTTAATGAGGAGCGGATGAACAACCTCATCGTTGCCAAAGTCCTGTTGAGGATCTCTTCAAATATACATAAGCATTGCTAAATTTGATGATAAGAGTGTAGAAACGTTTTCAACTTAATTGAGTAAGTGACTAAACAATTAAGTGGCCAGTGACCATATTGGTTTTGTTGATCAAAGTAAAGCTGAAAGGTAGAGTTCGTGAGGTACTCACATCACTGTCAGAGGAGATATCTGAGGCCTAAGAGGAGATGAAGAAATCCATCTTAAATGCATAAGAGCTTGTGCCAGCATCCTACAGATAGCAATGCAGAAGTCGAAGGAGGAACTGTAGTCAAATGCACATTGAGTTTGGAAGAATCAAAGTAAGGAATTGTGATTGGTGAATAAGGGAATTAAAAAAAAAACATGTGACATTCTTAGAGGGACAATTATTTCGAAGGAGTTCAAAAATTCCTGAGATAATGAGAACTCAAGTGGAAGATCAGAGAGTTAAATTAGCAAGATGAGTACTGAAATGTCTGATGATTATGACTTGGTTCGTAAACCAAAATTGAGCTTCCAAAGTCAATATCAATCCATGGGGGGTAGAATTTGGGGAATAGAGAAAGCCTCTCTCAGTGAGGGAAAGATCGATAACGGTGAAGATAATAAAGATAACTTACCACAGGGTAAAATGGAAACCAATGAAGTGGAAAGAAAAGTTAAAAGCTCCGGTGTTTTCACTGCAATAAAGTAGGCCATATGAAGTCACAGTGTTGGTGTTGCTGGGAGAACATAAATGACGAGCAGGTGGTCATATAGAGGCTATGAAACTCAAGCTAAAAAAGACAAAAACATTTTTACTGGCTTGGACTGCGTAACAATGTAATTGAATGTTATCAGATAGATCATTCATGTCAAGTAATTGGAAAAGCACAGGCAGTAATAAAATCCGCACCACTTCTGCATTTGGGAAACCTTTAAAAAGAATCTTAATTGATTGTGTAGGACCCCTGCCTCAATCAATATGTAGGAATCAGTATTTGTTAACAATCATGGATGTGTCTACAAGAATTGCAGAGGCCATTTCTTTAAGCAATAATACAGGTTAAAGTGTTGTAGGAGAGCTGCTCAAATTTTTGGCTAGATAGGGACTACCTACAGAGTTAAAACCAGATCAAGCGTCAAAATTTATATCAAAGTTATTCAGGAAACGTATGAATAGTTCAGGAATAAAACAAATCAAATAAACTGCCGATCATCCAGAATCGCAAGGAGCACGAGAAAGTTGAAATCAGACATTAACGACCATGTTCAGGGTGTTTTATGAAGAGAATCCAGATGACGGCGATGAAGGAATTCTGTTTGTCCTTTTTGTCATTAGAGCTGCAATAAATAGATCGATCAAATTCAGTCCATTTGGATGAGGTTTTTGGGCACGAGGTGAGAGAGTCACTAAAATTGGTGAAGGAGAAATTGCTGAGACAAAATTTAGAGACCACATCTCTGGACTATGTGTCATTTTTTTGCGAATTGGTAAATAGAGTGGGGGAATTTACAACACTGATCTTTAAAAATATCAGATTATGAGATGAAACAGGAAGCAGAAAAAAAATCAAAAACTCACAATTGTACTGTCAGAGATAAGGTGTTAATATTGCTTCCAATGAACCTTAAAAGCAACGTTTCATTGACTTTATCGATTCGAAGGGAGATTGATTGAGGTGAACTATTTGACAAGGTCTCCAGGCAGAATGTAGTCTCATTGAGTGCGTCATGTTAATATGCTCATAACATATTTTGGCAGAAAAGTGAAAAAGGAGACTAACTTACTGCGTACAGCACATAATGAAGAACACAATTCAGAGGATTCTCAAGTGGACATTCCTCAGATTCGACTGTTCAATGAGGATATTGTCAAAATTGTATTAGATTATTGCATTACCTTCCAGTAGAAAATCAACATGACCAGAAACAGTTAGTAGTATCGCATGGGGAAATATATTTGAATAAACGGGGAAGTAATAATCGAATTATGCATGATGTAGGAAAATGATGAAGTGCTGTTCCACTTAAGCAACGTCCTTGTAGACTTAATAGTCTAATGATAAAAACAACACAACATAAGGTGGAAGTCCAACAGGTGCATCTGGAGGCACTAGCCTTTGGAGCACTGCTCCTTCAACAGGTGGTTAGAGGGCCACATGCCGGCCCTCTGACGTTGGCTCACTTGTTAAAAAATGAGATTGAACGCATGCTCCAGGACAACATAAGCAAATTTATTTGTAGTGACTGGAGCTCACCCATGATAATGGTTTCAAAACCAGATGGTATATAACGTTTATGTCAGTACAGATGCAAAATTTGATTCACACCTGATTCCACATTTGGAAGACAGTATTGGGAATTGGGACAGACATATATTTGCTCGCATGTACCTTACCTCAAAGAGCAGAAACAATTTTTGGTTTTGAAACACCGAATAGACTATATAATTAAGAGTTATGTTATTTGTTATGAAAAATACACCAGCCACATTTCAAAGTAGGAACCAATAAAGTCATTTCAATATTACCCAGTTGTTTGTTATGTATGGATAACCTGGTGATTTTTAGGCATACATAGTGAGAACATTTAGAGTGATTGAGTCAGAGAGATGTGATGCACAGAAACAGACCGTTCAGTCCAACTCATCCATGCCAATCAGTTATCCTAAACTAATCTCGTCCCATTTGCAAGCAACGGTCAAATATCCATTTAATACTTTGTCTATTTATCCTGTTATCAAAGTGCAAGTGTACTGTAGCTTTAGGAAATTTGAAGAGCCAGTAAGGACTTCCTAACACAGTACAAATTGTTCTGAACGAGGTAAAAATGTCGTACTCGGTCAAAACCAATTGTACAGCTGTTTTGCTGTGGAAAAATAATTCAAATTTGCCCAAGCAGTTTGAATTATGCCCCAATATGCTAGAATCCAATAAAATTTGAAGTTAGTACTTTGATAAAATGAAAACTAATGGAACGATCTGATGTTTTATAAGTAACATGCAAAATGTCCCTAAACTCCTACATCCGATAAGAAGATCCTATCAGTCTATTAAAGATCATCTTTTTTCCTTCACAATTTACGGATGGAAAAAATAGGACTGTCTTTTGCTCTAAAAACGTTCTTCGGCCTAACATAGTACTTGTGTTTTACATTTTTAAAATCTAATGAGTAGAATGATTTCAATAAATCATGCAATCAAGAAAAAAAACTCACTACTTCTACCTACTACCGTAAACATAAATTAAGGTTACATGTTAAAACTATAACTTATTGTTTCTGTGCTGTGAGTCTCCCAAACAGGTTCCTCCATGGTCAGCTGTGAATTTCACTGTTTGTTAATTTTTCCTAGATGCACTCCGATGTCCAGAGATCTATGAACTCAAGCAGAAAAGGCTGTAGCATGCAGATTCACTTCTTTGTCAGTCGCAGTTTTGCAGAATTAAGCAAATTGTTCGAACGACTTCAGGAGAGAGGCTGGGTGATAAACCTGGCTAAGAGTGAATTCGTCAAAGACAAAGTCATGTACGTGGGTCATGTTATCGGACCTCACGGAATGTGAAACACAGATTATTCCGGAAATTCCCACACCCTGTAAAAAAGGGATTGCCTGGACTGAGGGGGTTATTTGGAAATTCATTCCGAAATTTAAAAGTGTGGCTGCTCCACTCACTGAATTATTGAAGTAATGCAGGAAAATTCATTGAACAACACCCTGTCAGAAAGCATTTGACAGCCTGCAAGCTGTGTTACTCACTGCCGCTGTATTAGCCACACCTAACTATGCAAAGTATATCAAGATGACTATAGGTGTGAGTGATGTGGGTGTAAATGCTGTACTCTTACAAGACGAAAACTAGAAGATAGAAAGAATTATTAGATGCTTTTCCAGGAAATTGAAAATTCATCAACAGAAATGTACAGCAATTGAGAAGGAGACTTTGAACTTGGTATCGCCATTTAAGTCTTGATGTGGCCAATAATGTTCCTTATTCGAGTGTGTGGTGCTGGAAAAACATAGCAGATCAGACAGCATTCGAGCAGCAGGGTAATCAAAGTTTTGATCATAAGCCCTTTATCAGGAATGAGGCTTGTAGGTTCATTGGCTGGGAGGTAAATGGGGGGGTGGGGGTGGAGTGGGGCTGGGGGTAATGTAGCTGAGAGTGCGTTAGGTAGATGAAGTGGAGGTGAAGGAGGTAGGTAGGAGAGAAGGATCAGCGGAGAGGTGGGAAGGCAGACAGACATCTGGGACAGGTCTAGTGGTTTGGTGCCAAGTTGGCGATTGGATCTGGGATAAGATGGAGGGAGCGGAACTAAGGAAAAAGGAGGCAACTGCATTAATGCCGTGTGGTGGAGGGTCCCAAGGTGAAAGGTGAGGCGTTCTTCCTCCGGGCGTCGGTTGAATAGAGATTGGCATTGGAAGAGACCCAGGACCTGCATGACCTCGGAACAGTGAGAAGGGGAGTTAAAGTGTTTGGCCATGGGGCGGAGGGGCTGATTCGTGCATTCATCCCGGAGATATTCTCTGAGCCATAACCCAGCGTTCCAACTCGGCACCGCCCTCATGGCAGGAGCGGACAGACTGAAATAACCTGTATTAGTGAATGTGTGCATGATTATTGTCAATGTGATGTATATATGCTTTAGTGTATTAACAAATTAAGACTAAAGAGTATCAAATGAACTCAACTTTATACTTTGGTGTTTCTTCTTTTAAGGAAGGAGGGTGACGCTGCTGCCATTTTAATGAGGTGATTTTGTTGTTTTTTTAAAGAAAAGTCTTAAAAACAGAGATTTCGAGGGAAGAACCTAGTTAAGCAGTGGCACGTGAGTGGTCAGTTCTCCTAGTTCAGGTTTATTCTCATGTTGGTTTAGCTCTGGCAGTCACAAGTTCCTGGAGACCAGGAAGCTTGCAAACTTCAGAAAATGATTCCTAACTGACTTTGTCTCTGAAATCTCTCTGGATGATGTTCTCTCCTGCCTCGAAGAATCTGTGTTTGAATTTGCCTTTTTGCCAAGGAATGTGTTTATGGGATGTGACATGATTGGAGGAATGCAACAGTAATGTTGCTGTATCGCATCAGCTAAATTTATCAATGGTAAAGTTGTTCTAAATTCTTTTTTGTTGTTTCTGCTTGCGTGAAACCAAGTGACTTGACCAGCTCCAACCCTTCTGAAATATCAATCTCACCTCTGACTTTAAACTAAGAAAACGATAGTGTCCAGACTGCATTCTTGAACTATAACACCTTTGAGATAATAAATACCTGCTTATTTTCACCTAAAATTTGTGGGGCCCAGACTATAAACTGTGCAGCCTACTTCTGGCACCCGGGAATGGGGAAGCATGATCTTAGCAGCTACCTGTCAAATAAAGTCTGTAACATTTCCATCTGAATAAGATCACTGCTTCTTCACGTAAACTCCCGTGTGTATAGGCCCAACTCTCACCATTCCCACTGATGATGCACAAATCAAACAAGTAAACTGTCTCTGAAAATGCTTCAAATGCAGTTATAATCATTCTCATCAAATTGTACTGTTGATGCTCACTGTTTCAAATCTTCTTTGTTTTGTGCATATTGTCAGAACTCGCTCCTCATTCCTCAAGAATCCATCACTCGACTCTGCTTTGAGTTTATTTGACATGATTCCAAAAATGCACTGCTCAAACACGGATGACTGGGGAACATTATATAAACAGCATTCCCACTGTTTTGTGTTTTTTTTTCTTTTGATTATTGTCTTATGCAGACTCTCACTCACCTTTAATCAATAGGATTATAATTCCTAAACTAATTTAATTCAATAAAATTTGAACATATTTCGTTCTGATGCACAATGTATCACAAACATCTCGAAATCATAAATGGGCCCTTCAGCCCATTGTGTCAAAGGAAGGAATCGAACTCGCTATGCACAATTTTCCACTCACATCTCCAGATTGTTCTAATTTTTCTCTCTCTCTTTGTATTTTATATATATGTGTGTGTGTATATATATATATATATATATATACACACACACACAATATGCTTTCTAATCAACAGCTTATTTTATTTCCAGATTTCGTACTCTGCAAATTTCGAAGGCAACTTGATAATGAAATTGTTGGAATTTAGAATGATTCTGGTCATTCCCCCCCACTATTTCCAGCCATTCTTCCCTCAATGATCGCAAAGTCTTCTATTTAGACTCTTAAATGTGCTGCTTCATTGTCATAGAAAAGGTGTTAGATTGAAAGAAGTTAACTGGAGCTCTGTGTTCAGTGACTGTAATTAATGCAAATCTCCATGGATTCTAACATTATCGCTGGAGAGTTTCTCTCTTCTATTAATACCAGAGTCCGATCAATGAGCTAGCCTATAGCATCTGTAGAAACATCATCTCGACACTAACAGGGATCAGCAGCTCCACAGAAAAGGAGAGAAGAGATCAGAGTCTGAGAACATTAGACTGTAATGTTACAGCAACGGATCAGAATATAACAACATTAAACTGGAATGTTACAGCAATGAATCATAGTTTTATAGCATTAAACTGGCATGTAATGACAATGGGCAGGAGTTTATCCGTTGGTCTTTCCTGGCTTTCTCAGGAGTGGCCAACCTTGTCAACACGGATCACGTGTGTACTTTGGGTGATCCAAGCTGGTTATTATCCCATCCTCGCTATCATTGGTGTCCCTGGTAAGTGTCTCTATCATACTATTTACTGTATTAGGCGTGTTGCACAGACTTACTGTCCTTTTTTTAAATTCTAAAAGGATTGAAACGTGTCATAATATCCATTCGTTAGCTTTAACTCTTATCAAACAAGTTTAAGCGAAAACCAAAGATCAGCAAGGCAGCCTACATGTGGAACCACAGAAGATGGGGAGACTTAATTGAAAATTTTGCATTAATATTAACTGTAAAGAAGGACATAGAAGATTATAGAATGTGGGAAGTAGATGGTGAAATCTTTTTTTTAAAGTTCATATTACAGAGGAGGAGGTGCTGGATGTGTTAAATGCATATAGGTGGATAAATTCCCAGGACCTGACCCTGTAACTCTATAGGAAGTTCGGCAACTGGTTGCTGGGCCCCTTGCTGAGATATTTGTATCATCCTTCGTCACAAGTGAGGGGCCAGGAGACTGGAGGTTGGCTAACATGGTGCCACTGTTTCAGAAAGATGGTAAGGAAACACCAGAGAAGAATTGACCAGTGATCTAGACATCAGTGGTGGGCAAGTTGTTGGAGGGAATCCTGAGGGATAGGATTTACATGTATTTGGAAAGACAATGACTGATTTTGTTTAAACAACATGGCTTTGTGTGTGCAAACTAATGTCTCACGAACTTGTTTGAGTTTTTTTTGAAGAAGTGATGAAAAGGATTGATGATGGCAGAGTGGTACGTGTGATCGATATGTATTTCACTAAGGATTCGATACTGCTCCTGGTGCTAGACCGATTAGCAAGGTTAGACCACATGGAATACAGGGAGAACTAGCCATTTAGCTACAGAACTAGCTCAAAGGTAGAACACCGAGTGTGGTGGTGGTGGTGCCACGATGATCAGTGTTGTTTCCATAACTTTTCATCATTTATATGGATGGTCTGGAAGTATAGTTATCTGTAGATAACACCAAAATTGGAGGTCTTGTGGACAGCAAAGATCGCTATCTCAGAATAAAAAGTCCCGAGAACTGGCAGATGGAGTTTAATTCAGCTAAATGTGAGGTGCTGCATTTTGGAAAGGCAAATCATAGCAGGATTTCTACAGTCAATGGAAATGTCTTGGGGCTGTGTCGCAGAACAGGGACCTTGGAGTGCACCTTCATAGTTCCTTGCAATTGAAGTCGCAGGTAAAGAGGAAAGTGAAGAAGACTTTTGTTATGCTTTGTTTTATTGGGCCGAGCATTGAGTTGGTAATTGGGAGGTCAATTTGGGGCATTACAGGAATGGTTTGGCAATATTTGGTATATTGTTTGCTGTTCTGGTCTTCCTCTTATCGGAAGGATGTTTTGAAAGTTGAAACAGTTCAGAAATGATTGACAATAATATTGCCAGGTTTGGAGGATTTGAGCTATAGGGAGAGCTTGAATAGACTGGAGCTCTTTTTCCTGGACCTCCGGAGGCTGCTGGCTGACTTTGTAAAGGTTTATAAAATCACGAGGAACATGGATAGTGTTAATAGAAAAGGTATTTTTCCCTGGAGTGGGAATGTCTCGAACTAGAGGACATTTATTTAGGGTGAGAGGGGAAAGACTTAAAAGAGATGTAAGATTCAACTTATTCATGCAGAGGGTGGTACGAATATGGAATGAACTGCCAAAAGAAATAGTGGTGCCTCTTACAAGTACAACATTATAAAAGCATCTCGATGAATCTCTGACGAGGAAGGGTAAACAGGGATTCAGGCCAAGTGATGTCAAATAGTGATTGGTTGCCACAGCGGACGCTGATGGGACCCCAGCTATTCAAAATACATATTCATGATTTGGATGAAGGAGAGAAAAGTATAATCTCAAATGCAAATGCAACCAAGTTGGCTGGGAGGGTGAACAGTGACGAAGATGCAGAGATTCTTCAGCATAATCTGGGTGAGTCGAGCAAATCGATGGCACATGCAGTATAATTTGAATAAATGCGAGGTTATTCACTATGAAAGCAAACTAAGAAAGTATATTACTGTCTAAATGGCTATAAATTGGGAGACGGGATTTCTCAGCGGGACCTTGGTGTCCTGCCTAACCAGTCTCTGAAATTTGTCATGCAGGTGCAGCAGGCGGTAAAGAAAGCCAAAGGTATGTTGGCCTTCATTGTGGGAGATTTCGAGTATAGGAGCAGGGATGTGTTGTTGCAGGTTTCCAGGGCATTGATGAGGCCGCACCTAGAATTCTGTGTGCAGTTTTCGTCTCCTTTTCTGAGGAGCGATTTTGCTGCTCTTGAGGGATAACAGTGAAGGTTTACCAGACTGATTCCGGGTTTGGCAGGACTGATTTATGAGCAGTGTTTGACTAGGATAGGGATTGTTTTCACTGTAGTTCAGACGAATGCGTTGCGGGGATCTCAGATTGACTAATAGAATTCTATAGAACTAGACAGGGTAGGTGCAGGAGGATATTCCCGATGGTGAGTGTGTCCAGACCTGTCAGTGTCCAAGGATTTAGGGTGGACAATTAATATCAGAAATGAGGAGCCATTCCTTCACCCAAAGAGTGGTGAGCCTCTGGGAATCATTATCACAGGAAGTAGTTGATGCCAAAACTTTGAACGTTGTGAAGAGGTGGGTCGTTATTGCACTTTGGGCGAAGGATATGGGGAGAAAGCAGCATTAGGCCTACTGAGGTGGATGATCAGCAATGTTGCGATGAATGATGGGACCGGATCGAAGGGCCTAATGGCCTCCTCTTATCGTCTGTATTTCTACGTTTTCTATGTTTCAATGTTACATCCAAAGGTACTACTGGTGTTGGTGTTCAAGATGCTGACCATCAGAAAATGGTACAATATACACAGTCATTCATTTCGCTGGAGAGATGGAGTGTCCCAATATTCAAATTGTTGAGAGTACTGGAACATCTGACACTGTCTCCAAAGAAAGGGAAATGAATAGAAGAGATCAGGGAACGAAACTATGATAATCACCAATAAGTGGTCATGCTGTGTATTTGTGGGAAGTAACATACTTAACTCTGTGGAAAGTAATTGGAGAGCTTTCCTCAGTTGTGCTTGAGCTGCAGCATAGATTCACTTAGGATATTCAATGTGACTGACAAACTGAGAAAGCATTTTAGAATGGGGAAAGCCATGTAAAGCGGTCGGAGGACGATGTTGGGCTAGGGCAGGGAGTTGAGGCAGTTTGGATATGACCAATACATCCTGAGTTTTCCAGGAACACTTCCCCAACAAATTGGGAAAGCAGGAGCACAGAGTGAGGCAAATCTTGTTCAAAGAAGAGGTTGTGTCACAGCTGTGTCACCCAATCCCTTTCAACAAATTATTTAGACTTACACCAGGTGAAGACTGGGCTCACATTAACCATGAACGTCATGGTTTTATTGAGTTCCTATGATCCAGAACTTCCCAGGGAGGAGTAGATGTAAATTACATCATCTCCCACAATGCTGTCCATTGATGTATCCATTAGCTGATGGAGAGAACCTACTCCATGCGAGGTGTACACATTGTTTCTGTTTTCCGGGTGGATGACAGAAAATAATCTCAGAAGTACCAGTGAACCGAATAACTTGTATTGTGTTGAATATGTCTATGTAGCCATTGTTTATTGTTCTTCGCAGGTTATCTTGCAATTGATTGTTTCTTGGTCTGCTGAAGGCTATTTGGTGTAGATAGAACCAAAATGACATTCAGAGGGAATTCGGGAGTTTCGACACACAAACTCTGAATGAACAATATGTTTCCAAGGCAAGATGAGCAAGTGACTTGTGGAGAAACTTGTCAATGTGGTGTTCCCACCTACCTGCTGCACTTGTCCCTCGGGGTGGATTTGTTTGTCGGTTTTGAAGGTGCTGGCTAAGGAAATGTAATGATTTACTCTGAGGCATATTGCAGATTCCATGACAAGTAATGACAAAGAATTGCATGAAATTAATAGGTGAGGAATAGGGAACCAGAGGAGCTGAACACATGGCTAAAGGGAAGATGCAGGATAGAGGTTTTGGATTCCTGGATAATTGGGTCTCTTTCTGAGGTAGATGGAACATCTCCAAACAGGATGCTCTTCACCTGAACCAGAGGGGTAGCAATAGCCTTGAGTGAGGGAGAATTTGAAATACTCTCCGGAACAGTTTAAGCTAATTTCGCAGGGGTATAGGAACCAAAATTGTAGTTCCAACATACAGGAGGTTAAGAACAGTGAGGTAAGAAAAATGGTTTCAACGTCGCAAGAGGGCACCATCAAGCAAGAAGCTGATTTACAGTGTGTCTACGTTAATGCAAGGAGCATGCAGAATGACTTGGGTGAACTTGCAGCATGGGTTAGAACGTGGGAGTTCGATGTTGTGGCCATTTCAGAGACATTGTGGAGCAGTGAAAGGAAAGGTTATTGCAGGTTTCTGGATTTAGATGTTTCAGTAAGAAGAGGGAAGACTGTAAGAGATGGGGGCGTTGGGAAGATGGTGTGGCATTGTTAATCAAGGACAGTATTATAGTGGCAGCAAGGACGTCTGAGTGTTCGTCTGCTGAGGTAGTAAGAGCTGGTGTTAGAAACAGGGAAGGAGAGGTAACCCTGTTGGGAGTTTTCTATAGGCCTCCAAATAGTTCCAGAGATGTAGTGGAAAAGATAGCAAAAATGATTCTCGATACGAGCGAGAGTGACAGCGTAATTGTTATGGTGGACTTTAATTTCCAAATATTGTCTGGGAACATTATCGTGCAAGTACTTTAGATGTGTCAGTTTTTGTCCAATGTGTACACGATATGTAGACAGACTAAAAAGGAGCGATGCCACATTGGATTTGGTACTGGGTAATGAATTGGGCACGATTTTAGATTTGGAGGTAAGTGAGCAAATTGGTGATAGCGATCACAATTTTATTATGTTTACTTTAGCGATGGAAAGAGATAGGTATATACGGCAGGGCAAGAGTAGTAGCTGGGAGAAAGCTTAAATAGGATGCAATGCGGCAAGATTTAGGATGTATTGGATGGGGAAGGAAACTGCAGGGATTGTGTACAATTGGAATGTGGAGCTTATTCAAGGAATAGCTACTGTGTGTCCTTTAAGAGTATATGCCTGTCAGACAGGAAGGAAGTGGTCGAGCGAGGGAGCCGTGGTTTATTAAAGAAGTTGAATATCTTGTCAAGAGGAAGAATAAGTCTGATGTTATGGTGAGACATGAAGGGCTCAGTTAGAGCGCTTAAGAGCTACGAATTAGCCAGGAAAGATCTCAAGAAAGATATGAAACGAGCCAGAAGAGGACATGTGAAGCCGTTGGAAGATAGGATCAAGGAAAATCTTAAGGATTTTCTAGGTATTTCAAGAATAAAATAATGACTAGAGTAAGATTATGGCCAAACAAAGATAGTAGTGGGAAGCTGTGCATTGAGGCAGACGAGATGGGAATGCGCAAAATAAATATTTTACGTCATTCTTCACTCTGGAAAAAGATGATGTTGTCGAGCAGTATACTGAGATACAGGCCACTAGACTAGATGGGACTGAGGTTCAAATGGAAGAGGTGTGAGCAATTCTAGAAATCGTCAAAATAAATAAGTCCCATGGGTTGTATGGGTTTATCCTACAATTCTCTGGAAAGCCAGGAAGGAGATTGCAGACTGTTTGGCTTTGATCTTTATGTCGTCATTGTCTACAGGAATCGTGCTGGAAGACTAGAGGATAGCAAATGTTGTTCTCTTATTCCAGAAGGGGAGTCGAGACAACCCAGAAGTGATAGACCCGTGAGCCTTGCTTTATTTGTGGATAAAGCATTGGAAAAGGTTATAAGTTATAGGATTTAACATCATCTAGAAAGGAATAAGTTGATAGGGCTAGTAAACATGGTTTTGTGAAGGGTAGGTCGTGCTTCAGAAACCCGATGGAATATTTGAGAAGGTGGACAAACAGCTGGATGAGCGTAAAGTGGTTGATGTGGTGTATGTGGATTTCAGTAAAGCATTTTATAAGGTTCCCCACGGTAGCCTATTTCACAAAATACGGAGGCATGGGTTTGAGGGTTGTTTAGTGATTTTGATCAGAAGTTGGCTAGTTGACAGAAGACAGAGGGTGATAGTTGATGGGAAATGTTCATCCAGGGGTTCAGTTACCACTGTGGTACTGCAAGGATTTATTTTGGTCCACTGTTCTTTGTCATTTTTAAAATGAGCTGGATGAGGGTGTAGAAAGAATCTATTTTGTAAATAAATTCATTTCTATTTCTGCCTTCTGATCCATAGATTATTCCTGAATTAACCAATACTGACTGTTCTGTTATAACAGAGGAGTCCGCATCATCAAACTCTGCTGTGATCTCCCACATGCACTGACTTTATTCCTCTCTCAGCTTTTACCTGAGCCTGAACAAGTTTGTGTACAATTTCAGCATTCTATTTTAAAGTGAATGGAGTTTCTTCCTTATTTTCATATCTGTATTGCAGCCTCGATCTGTATCCCTGCCTCAGACACTCTGCTTCTGAAAACATTCATCCATGTCTCGGTCTGCTTCAGTCTCAACTGTTCTAATAATCGTCTTATTGGCGTCTCACTTTATACTCTCCATAACCTCAGTTTATCCTCAACTCTGCTGCTTGTTCATCAACACACGGAGTCTAATTCATTTACCACCCCTATAATTATTGACCTACAGTTGCTTCTGGTGTGGGAATATCTCATTTTAAAGTTCTCATTCTTATCAGTGTCTCTGGCATCACTTCTCCAATTAGTCTCATTCCTCAAATCATTTCTCATAGACCCTCAAACGTGTTTTCCCTTCCAGATTTGTGCTTAAAATTAATGTGTTTCTTTCTGTTTCCCTCCTTGACCATGATTTGAGCCCCTGTACAGCTGGTGGCACTGTGTCATTGCTTGTATTTTCATTTACTTCCCAAAGCGTCACACGTGAAGCTCCCTGTCAGACAGGGATATCAGCAACTTTGACTCATGACTTTCACAATTCTTCTCTGTCAATCAATTGAAACTCCATGTTAGTCATCGTCAGCTGATCATACTTGAATCCACATGGGGAAACCCCTTGGAAGTTTGAGAAGAATCAGGCATGAATTACAGACTTTTGGACTGCAGGTACAAGGAGTGGTTAGGAAGGCAAATGTAATTTTCTCCTTCATTGCTCAAGGGGTTGAGTTGAAAAGCAGAAAGGTAATGTTGCAGCTGTACAAGGTGCTGTGAGATCACATCTGCAGTACTGTGTGCAGATTTCATTTCCGTACTTGAGAAAGGATGGCACTGGAGGGGGTGCAGATGAGGTACATTCCGGCATTGGGTTGGGTGGTGATCTATGAGGAGAGACTGAGTAGATTGGGATTATATTGATTGGAATTCAGAACAATGAGAATTTGAGAAACATATAAAACAATGAAGAGAATGGATCATATAGAAAGAGAGAGGATGTTTCCACTGACAGGTGAAGCTTGGATAAGAGGGGGACACAGCTGCAAGATTAGAGGAAACTGATTTAGGACTGAATTGGGAAAGAATGTCTTCACCCAGAGGGTTATTAATCTGTGGAATTCCTTGCCCGGGAAGTAATTGACTGTATTCAGGAAACTGTTTAAAAATAAGGTTTCTTTTTTTCTGACAATGGAAGAAAATAACGGATACAGTGAGAGGTTGAGTAAGTGGAGCTGAGTCCACAAAAAGGTCAGCCATAATCTTATTGAATGACGGAGCAGGGTCGAAGGGCTGGACGACCTACTCTTGCTCGTAGTTCTTATGTTATTATCAACAGCTCAAGAACGTGTTGCTAACAATGAGCTGGAAAATAGATTGAAAGGAAGTTCAGTTGATAAAATTGGCAGATATTTAAATTAACATTTCACAACAATCGAGCATGATTGGGAGACGATGGCCTTGTGGTATTATCGCTAGATTGTTGAATTAATAGGCTCCGATAACGTTCTAGGACCCGAGTTCAAATCCTGCCACGGCAGATAGTGAAAATTTATTTCCATGAAAACAATCTCGAGTTAAAAATCTCATGATGACCATGAATCCATTGTCAATTGTTGGGCAAACCTCTCTGATTCAGTAAAGTCCTTTAAGGAAGGAATCTGCCATCCTTATCTGGTCTGGCCTACATGTGACTCTAGTCCCACAGCAATATGGTTGTCTCAGAACTGCCTTCTGTGCAATTAGGGATAGGCATTTAATGCTGACCTAGCCAATGATTCCGTGAACAAATTTTTTTAAAAAAGGAATTGATGAGATTGTAAACTTTGTATGATAGGCAAATATAGTCAGGGTGAGTACCTAATGACAACACAGGCGCACAAATGATGAAAACTGCTGCTAGACCAGAAGTTTGAGGCTTTTTTTTAGAGGCCATTAGTTGAAAGCTGTAAAGCGAATAAAGTTGGAGACAATTGATTTAGGAAGGTCAATTGTTGCAAAGTATAAACAAAAATGACATGAGGCTCAATGTGGAAATAAAAATAAGAAAAAGAAAAGAATAGCTAAAACCTTTTTTTGGAACAATTGGAAGATGACATCGTGAAATTCCACACAGGAAAAACGGAAACTCTCAAATAACTCAAACAACTATTTTATATTGGTTGTGACACTGTTTCGACAGAGAATATCCCAAAGGATCGCAGGCCTTTTTTTCAGGAGAACTCGTTTGATAAAGGATATGATTATGGATAAACTATCCAGCAAAAGTTAGTAGTCAGATTTCGAAAGAATGTGCTCCAGACATATTCCTGGCATTTGTTGAAATATCACTACAGTCCAAGGGGATTTCAGTGGATTCAAAGGTCTTACTGTGATGCCTGTCTTCAAGGAAGGAGGAAGGCATAAAGCATGGAAATAAGGGCCAGGTAGCCTTATGTCTATTATTAGGAAACTGCTTGAGTCCATTATTCAGGAAAATAAATTGTGATTTACAATAATTTAATGGAATTGAACAGACTCAATCGAGTTATCTGAAAAGGAGAAGCAGTGATAATAAAATTGAACCCTTAGATTGTGTAATTAGATTTGGTAAGCATTTTGTGAACTACCATATAAAGCGTGTATTGCACAAGGTAGGAAATTGTGGGTTATTGTTCAGAGAATGAAGATTTGTGTAGACACAAAGGAGTGAGTCCTGCTGAATATGTCTGTGTGAGTTCAGAGAGCCATAATAAGTGGATTACCACAAATGTGAGCCCTTGGACTCCCAGTTGCTTATTCTCTGTATTAAAGGTTTTCTTTGCGGTGTATGTGTGTGCGTCTGTGTGTGTGTGTGTGTGTGTGTGTGTGGTGGGGGGGGGGATGTAGAATGCAATCAATGCATATTCGATGATGGTAAAGATAGGTTGGAGTGCATAGTGTGACAAGGATGTCAGTAATCTGCACTATGTAATTGGAAGATAGAGTTCATTGTAACATAGTGTGAGGTCTAGCACTTCAGAATGAATAATAAAAAAAACAAATGATTATTTAAATGGAGAGAGACTGTGACAACAAAAGACCAGCGCAGAGCGATTTGGGTGTTGTGTGCGTGCAAGGTCTGAGAAACCATAAGGATTGATCAATTTCTAGAATAGGATCATGTGTATGCCAGGGCATTGTGGAAGGAAAGATATGTAGGTTGGAGAGTTGGGCTGAGAAATTGCAGATGGAGTTCAATCCTGTCAAATGCGAGGTCATGCATTTTGGAAGATACAATTCAAGAGCGAATTATACAGTAAGTGGAAATGTCAGAGGAAAATTAATGTACAGAGAGATTTCTGGGTGTTCAAGTCATTTGATCGCTGAAGGTGGCATTGCAGGTCAGTAGATCTGTCAAGAAGCCGTATGAAATGTTTTCCATCATCAAACGAGGTATTGAGTACAGTATTTGGCAGGTCATATTACAGTTCAATAAGACTATGTTTCAGCATTATATTTGGTACGTTTCTGGTCGTCCACATTACCAACATGATTTGGATGATTTGGAGAGAGTGCAGAATAGGTTCACTAGGATATTACCTGATATGGAGGGTGCAAGCTATGAAGAGAAGTTGAGTAGATTAGGATTATTATCATTCGAAAGACAGAGGTCGTGGAGGGGGAATCTGAATGAGGTCTACAAAATCATGAGAGGTATAGGTAGGGTGGATAGCAAGAAGATTTTTTTTCCCAGAGTGGCGAACTGAATTTCTAGGAGCCATGAGATTGGATCTGTTGATGGGAGGTATATGTGGTAAATTCATTATGCAGAGGGTGGGGTTTCCTGGAACGCGTTGCCAGTAGTGGTATTATGGTGGACACAATAGTGTCATTTAAGACCTCTCTGGACAAATATATGAACGGGCAGGGAGTAAAGAGATACAGATCCTTAGAAAATATGTTTTGATAGAAGAACTGGGTCGGCGCAGGCTTGCAGGGGTGAATGGCTGTTCCTGTGCTGTAATATTCTTCGTTATTTTTTCATTGATCTTTGGTCTTTGAAACTATGGGAACCCAGCAGATGTAGTTGAATCATTTATACACACATAGAGATATTAGTGTGTGAAATGCACTTTCAAAGGAAGTGATGGGTGCAGGTACAGTTACAACATTTGAAAGATGTTTCGGTAGGTACAAGAATAGGAAATGTTTGGAGGGATATGGGCCAAACTTAGGCTGGTAGTATTAGTTGAACAAAAGGTGTGCTTCCATGTTGTTCGACTCTGTGACCATGATTCTTTTGCTTTTTATAAAAAAAGTTAATGACTTTCCAATATCTGTGTCAAAGTGAATACTTATTCTTAAAATGGATTTCCTAGTTTTAGTCTCCCATCCAAGAGGGAATGTCCATCAGGTATTCACCTGATACACGGTTTTCAAGATCTTGTTTAGTGCAGGAGAAAAATCACTTATAAGAGATCTAAAATGCATCTCCTTCATAATACAAGGGCTTCAACTCAGGAACAATAAAGTGAAGTACTTTTGAAAGTTTTTAAATCAAATGATTTTTTTTCCCCGGAAACCAAAAGAACTTCTGATAACGGATATAGACGGATCCCTGGAGCACTCACTGGCTTCAGTTTCACAAGAAGAAAATCAAAATAAAACTCTACTCACAACGTACTGCTGTAAATCAGGAACAAAAAAAAAGCAGTATCTCTTGGAAAATATCAGCGGAACTGCACCTTTTGTGAAGAGAAATCAGACTATCTTGATAAATTATTTTATCCTGGGCTCTTTACAGTTATTTCCAGGCACAGGTATCGAGCAATCTTCCAGAGCAACTAGAGCAAATAGTTTGTGAGGCCTTAGTTTTTTTTCTTAAAGTTGGAACAATAGAAGCAGCCTCAATGAGTACAGTCAAGCTCTCATAGAACCAGGGCGTATAGCCGGTAGTTTGCAGCAGTTGTAGCCGGGATCTCAACAGGGTTGAAAACTGTACTACATGTCGCTGGCTGCTACTCTCTCTGAATTTTCCCTTCTGGGTTGCAGGAGTTGCGTTGTCCTGCAATTTGTTTTTCTGAATTTTGTGCCCAGGGTGTATTTATGAGCTGTTCCCACATTGGAACAGTTACTGTTTAGTAGTAAAACAATTCTTAAAGTTTTGCTCAGTTTTCCAATCGAGTTAAGTTATTCCACGTTCATCTTTCTTTGATTATACTTTTACTATCGTGTTCGAATAATTTGTGTTTTGCGTAATGTCAATTCGTTTGATCAATTGATTTGGATCTGGAACATGGCACCTTACATTTACCTTTAAAACAAGAAAAA
This sequence comes from Hemiscyllium ocellatum, assembly GCF_020745735.1. Classification (NCBI taxonomy): domain Eukaryota; kingdom Metazoa; phylum Chordata; class Chondrichthyes; order Orectolobiformes; family Hemiscylliidae; genus Hemiscyllium; species Hemiscyllium ocellatum. Next base: position 833,055 of record NW_026868163.1, on the reverse strand, counting down.
GTTAGGGTCCAGATTAACTTATTAATCACTTTTCAGAGTTCTGATCTCATCTGTAACACTGTGTAATGGGATCGCTCTTATTTCGGGAACAGTGGATTAATTGAAATGGGGGATAATACCTTGTTTCCTCGTTTGTTTAAAAGGATGTAATATCAACTACTGCTGGTTCACCAACTCCACTGTGCAACCAACAGGTTTCATAGAATCCGATCAGTGTGGAATTCAGTCCATCTAGTTCACACTGATCTGCCATAGAATGTCACACAATCATTTCCATCCCGGTAACCCTGTGTTTCACATGGCTAATCCATCTAAGCTGCATATCCCTCGGCATTATGGGCAATTTAGCATGGTCAGTCTACCTAATCTGCACGTCTTTAGACTGCAGGAGGAAAGTGGAGAGCTCATCGTTTGTTTGAGAATGTATCAATTACTGCGAATCACTCACATTGTGCGGCTATGTGATGCTTCACAGAATAGCTTTGGCAACAGAAAGGAGTTTGTCTGATCCCTTGCAATGCTGTCTCTGAGATATTAGAGAAGGAGGTGGACATGTCTAGCATTGATCTGCTGGCACCATTGGGTCACTGAGAATGCTTTCGCACTTATCATTTGTCAGAGTGTAGAGCAAATAAAATGCAAGTAACAGAACATGCAATGAAATTATCTCGTCTCATTCCATCAATGGTTCACTGAAGACAACTGCTGTGGAAACACTCCTTAATATGTACACTGTTTGTCATTAATACCTCCCAAAGAAAAATTAATTCTACATGGCAGAGGGGGCCCAGACGTTTCTCTATATAAGCCCCAGTACAGCTGCAATCCTCTCCGCAGTCCTCTAGAGAGAGACTGTATGTGTGTGTGAGTGTGTCTGTGTGTATTTCTATTGATGTTGCTGTTAGCTTGTATGATGCTGTGACCTGCTTCCCACCCTCTCTGACTGAATTCCAGACGGTTTTCACCCTCCATCACTGTCTATGCAGTGGAGAGAAGAGGCCAGCAGAATGTCGAATTCCATCACATTAAGCAACGCAGGAACCATCAGACCAGTCTCACACAGAGATACACACAAATGCTAATACGCACAGTTACGCACTCTAATACATACACGCAGATGCAGACATATGAATAAATGGGCATGCGCTCACACACACACACATACACTGATACGAGACAAACATGGGAGTCGATCGGTATTTCTCTTTCTCTGTGATAAATTCTCACTATTTCACCCACTCAGTAAGGTGTGCCACATTGTTTCTATTTCTCTGTTTGCAGCATGACTTTTTTTTTCTCTGGGTCTTTGGGATGTGTGTTGTTATTTTTGACGCTCGTTTGATATCAGTGTATGCCTTGATCACACCAGTGAGTCTGTCAGTATTTCAATTGTTCTGCAGCAGAAAGTAAGGACGGCAGATGTTCGGGATCAAAGCTGAGAGTGTGGTGCCTGAAAAGCACAGCAGGTCAGGCAGCATCCGAAGACCAGGAGAATTGGCAGTACAGGTATAAGACCTTCATCAGCCCTGTCTCTAATCCGGATTCTATCCTGGAGTGCTTTGCTTTTCCAGCACCACACTGTCGGCTTTGATGTCCTACATCTGCAGTCATTACTTTCTGACCTGCTCTACTTTTCCAGCGCCACATTCTCTTTCAGTTGTTTTGACTGGAATGTGACACTATGACAACTTCAATGCTTGTTGATGTCACCTAACCTGGAAGAATTGCAAAGTGTGTGGCGGACAGAGTACAACAACAACAGGACAACGCCAACTTGTTGTAGAGTTCAGGTATATTTCATCCGACAATCAAATCAGGACAGTGCAAGGTGATGTACTATGGAAGGAAAACAGGCTGTACAGTTATAAACGGGGTGCAGGAGCAGAGGGACCTGGGTGTATTTGAGCACAGATTATTGAAGATGTCAGGACAAGTGAGGACAGCAGTAACTTTCACAGATTAGTTTCAGTATCTGAGCTGTTTACAGGAGGAGTGTAGGAGGGAGCCTCCGTGCTCCCTTCCTGGGAGGTGGTGGTGACGATGTGTTATGAGCCCACCCTCCTGCCCACCACGACCGTGGGTATTCCATTTGTACCAGCTCCATAAAAAAGCGAGATGGCATCAGGGCCAAGGTTTCTAAGTTGTGATGGGGGAAACAGAACGGAGCTGCCAGCGGGTTTAACGTGAGAATTACCCTTCACTGAACATTGCTCCTTACTCGGTCCGTGGGACGTGGATGTTTCAGAATCTCCACACGAGGCACCCCATCCTCTCCGACTCATACCAGGGTCCTCCCCACATGGCGGGGGGAAGGGTCTAAGGGAACAGATGTCCGGCACTCCACCACCCGGCTTGGCCCTTCCTGTCCTATTCCAGCCTTTTTCTCCTGGATTGGGAGAAAGGGAGGGAGGGAATGAGTGTGGGGCCTGCTGATCGTACTGCTCTAGGTGGGGGGGGACGAAATGAAGAGGTTTTCGGTCCGCGTCTGTCCACACTGTTGTACACATGGATCGTTCTTAATGTAGGGGGTATACTGGATTTGAGAGAAGCAGAGAGAGACAGAGAGAGGGAAGGTGTTGCACGCAATACTGAGGGTGATGGCACAAGAGCCTTGCTCGGGGTCGGTGCTATAACAGAAATATAGTGAGTGTGAGGGAGCAGAGACAATACAGTGACCCTTATCCTGACAGAGCAGGGAAAGTTATTGATGCTTGTCCTGTATTGCTGGACATTTCTTCAGACAGCAGATATTACACTGGTGGAGAGCTCAGACCATGCTCGGTAGGTCTGGTGGTGTGGCCCCCTCTGGGAAGAGAATGTTCCTTCTCTGTGCTAGCCCATCCACCAGGACCTCCATACACCTGTCGACAAACCGTGGTGTAATTGCCTCTTATCTGCCATGCTTGGGGTAAACTGTGCAGGGCAGCTCTGAACTGAGAAAGGTCGGCCGCGTGCCTCATGGCCTTTTAAAAGATGGCACCAATGCCAGGGATCATGTAATATCCGTGGGCATCTAGACGATGGTGAGTACCTCCAGCCATGATGGTTGGTAGAATCGGGCTGGTATTGAAGGAGTGGGACACCATGGGGTGGGATGGGTAGTTAATGAAGTGAGTTAGATAAGTTAGCACCAGGAAACTAGCTCAGCCTCGTGTGGACAATGCCTCTGTCACGCTCAACGGAAATGCCACTGAGATAAATTATTGTTAGATTCAGCCCAATGGGTCGAAGTCTGTTCTGACCCAACTCCCATTTACAAAGCTGCAGAACAAATGTTAATCCAAAACTCTCCTGAAATCAAACCAATATCCTGTTCCCCCATCATTCCACGAAGCACTGGCTCATGTTACAGGATACTGTCGAAATGTCAGCATTTCAGCATTCTGGAAACTGTGATCACATCCTTCCATTACATTAGGAGAAAGTGAGGACTGCATGATGAGAACGTGGGAGGCTCACTGTGTTGAATTACCTACTCCTTTCCCAATGTTTGTATGCAGTCTGTGGGAAAGCTCTGTCAGTGTTATCACAAGCTCTCAGATGTTAGGAAGGGGGTCTCTGTAGGGTTGACAGGCCTGTGTTTACCTTTTCCGATGCAGAAGTTGGTGCCGAGTGTTCTGTCCGGTTTTATCCTTGAAAACTTCGAAGCAGTTTGCTACAATTGAATGCCTTGCTTGGCTGTTTCAGAGACCATTGAAACCTGTGTCTGGAGTCACTTTTAGGTTAGACCAGGAAAACACGGGAGATTCACTTCTTGAAAGTACATTGGGGAAACAAATTGCTGTTTACAATTGAAATGGGTTCAAGGTCATTATTACTGACACCAGATTTTAGATATCGATATTTTATTAACTGTTATTAACGCCCACCAGCTGCCAGAGCATTAGCCTGGTCTGGATTAGTAATCCAGTGACATTTCCATTGCCACATAGGGAGCTATCGCAAACCACGCTGAGCAGTTTATTTCTGTGCTGCTTGACAACTTTGTCAAAAAGAACACCCAACCATTTGACTGTCATGATGGAATGGAGGGGGTGATGTTGGTCATACTGTAATTATTCTCTTCTTAAGGGAGTTGTCAAAGTTGTGCAATTTTCTACATTGCCAGATAGATGTCAGATTTGGAACAGGAATGAAACAGCTTCCCCAGGGACACGGCTTGTTGTACATTGCCTTTGTCATGTCTACTGTGTTCAGATGTTTCTTCATGTCACATAGAGCGAATCAGATTTTTTGAAAACTGCCATCTGTAATTCTGTGGGCATACTGACGAGGTGAGTTAAATCATTGACTCAACACTTCTGGCTGAGTATGTCGCAAATAACTACATGCTTGCCTTTTGCACTGATGTGCAGAGCTGTTCCATTATTAAGGAGGGGGACATGTGTTGGGCCCTGTCCTGCAGTGAGTTGTTTAATCCATTTATGATTGGATGTGGCAAGACTGTAGAGCTTCGAACTAATCTTTTGGTCTTGCAATTATTCAGCCCTCCCTATCAGATGGTCGTCATGCGCTTGGAATGTAACCAGTCAAGTGTGGTAGCTTTATTGTTTGCCATCAGTTTTAGGTACACATAGTTCTGCCCTGGCATGTTCACCATAGTCGTCGTTGAAGCATAGATTCGTTTATTGGTAATGGTAGACTGAGGGATAGTCCCAGACAAAAAGCTACAGATTATGGTTGAATATAATTTTGCTTCTGTTGCTGTTGTGGTCTACAGCGTCACATGGAACACGCAGTTGAGGTGCAATATCTCTAATACAGTCCTGCTCCCTGTCCCCCAGTTCACACCAAGTCCCAGTCACCCATCAGCCATGTACTCAGTGACCTACGCTGGTTTCTGATGTGGCACACTTCCAATTTTATATTCTCATTCTACTGAGGGTCTCTCCATGGTGTCACACTTACAATTTGTCTCATTGCCCAACACCCTTTAACATAATCATCTGAATCCTCAGGAAAGGCTGAGGCACTTGGGGCTGTTGTCATTGGAGAAAAGAAGGTTGAGAGGTGACTTGATAGAGGTGTACAAGATGATTAGGGGTTTAGATAGGGTTGACCATGAGAACCTTTTTCCACGTATGGAGTCAGATATTACGAGGGGGCATAGCTTTAAATTAAGGGGTGGTAGGTATAGGACTGATGTTAGGGGTAGATTCTTTATTCAGCGAGTCGTGAGTTCATGGAATGCCCTGCCAGTAACAGTGGTGGACTCTCCCTCTTTAGGGCATTTAAACGGGCATTGGATAGGCATATGGAGGAAAGTGGGCTAGTGTAGGTTAGGTGGGCTTGGATCGGCGCAACATCGAGGGCCGAAGGGCCTGTACTGCGCTGTATTTTTCTATGTTCTATATTCTTTCGATGTTCTTTCCAGTATGTGCTACCTTCTGTGTTTAGAGTGAATGCATGTCACTCTGTTTCTCTCCCTGACTAACAGTAAGAACTCTGTAGTGTCAGTGATGCCAGCTTTACGCCATTTCAGAGACACGGAAATTGTGTCTTTCACTGCCAGGCATATGGCGCTAAAGGGTGAACAGGGCGTTCGAGCCAAGTTGACACATGTCTTTGAAACGTGGTGAAAAGCAGAAATTGCTATAGAAATTAAGCAGGTCTGGCAGCATCCGTGTAGTGAAAGCAGACTTAATCATTTGGGTGCAGTGAGCATTATTCAAGGCTCGCAGTTTCTTTTTTGTTCTCGTTTAATATTTCAAGTATTCCAGAGTTAGTTGGTGAATTGAAAATGTGCTTTTTCCATTTCTGGAGAAACACAGCAGATCTGGCAGCATCTGCGGAGAGAGAGAAACACAGTTAGCGTTTCAAGTCCAGTTTGACCCATTTTCAGAACAGAAAAGGATTGGAAAATGGGCTTTTAAATCCCTTCACCGAGGTAGAGGAGGGGTGACGGGAAACACGATGGTGTGGAAGATCAATGCCACTGATAAGTTGACTTTTATTTCTGATAAAAGAGAGTCAAATGTAAAATGAGTATTAATTAGTTTGTGAAGGGGGGAAATGGGTTCCTTAATTAAGTGCAAGACAAATGATTCACAAACAGGGCAAGTTCATTGGGAGACCAGGAGAAAGAATGTGCGAAGAATGGAGAACAGCCATAATGCGGTCAGGATGTGGAAGTATGGAATTGAATAAAAACTCCTTCAGGATACAACGTACCAAGGTCTAAAGTGAGGTGTTACTGAAGGTTGAGTTGTGCTTCATTGGAGAATTACAGCAGCCCAGGACTGAAATGTTAGCATGACAGCAAGGTACGTTATTGAAATGGGAAGCAATGAGAAGGTCAGGGTTATTCCCACAGACAGAGTGGGAGTGTTCCTCAAAACAGTTTCTGTTGGTCTCCCCAATGTAAAGGAGACTGCATTGTGAGCAACAATGACAGGAGACTGGATTGAAAGAGTACAAATGAAATGCTGCTTCATCTGGAAGGTGTGTATTGAGTTGTTAAGAAATTATGAATGTGTCCGCGCTCTTTTCACATGTCCAAATTTATTTCTTCTTAAATGTAGACCACCTAGTTCCACAGCTTGGAGAGAGGAAGTACTATAGGTCCGGGAGGTAAGAGTTAATAAACTTGGAGCTGGATAAACACAACAGACCAGACAGACTTATAGCAGCAAAGGCAATATTTTGATCTTGGAACTTTCGTCAGGACTGGTGAGGGGGAGAGGAGCCCAGAAATGGAGTGATGGGATATGGAAGGGCGGCGTGTAGGTATAGTGGTGGTAGGTATATGCAGGTATGAGGTTGCTGTGATTGGTCAGTGGGAAGGATGGAACAGATACAGGTGGGTTTGGTCAGGGAAAAGGGACAAGGGATAAGGCTCTGGGTGGAGGTCTTTTGAAGCAGCTTCAGTCAATATTGAGGACATTGGGCTATCAGTTTCAAAGGTAATCTCTCAAGTGGTGTTACTCTGACAGTGGATAGGCTAAGGATGGTCATGTCGCTGTGCGAGTGGGAGTGGAAATTAAAATGAATGGTAACTGGAAAGTCGAGTTGGTTGTCTCGTGCAGAGCACCAATGCTCCACACAGAGCCTGATCCTGGCCCACCGAGCTCGTCTCCAACTCCCAACATGGTCTCCTCTATGTTGTGGAAACCAAAGGGAGACTCAGGTACATATTCATGTAATATCTGCTCTCTGCACGCTTTAACAAACGCAGCATTCCAGTTGTCATCCATTTCAATCACTCCCCTCCCCGTGTTCATCCGGCAACAGGTCCATCTTTGGTCTCCTCCACTGTCAGAGTGAAGCCAAACAGAAACTGGAGAACACAACTTGATATTTCAGCTGGAGACCTTACAGCTCAATGGTCTCAATATTGACTTCACTGGCTTCAAAGTCTCTCAACCCACAGCCTTACCCCATGTCCTCTTCCCTGACCTGACCAAAGTTGTCCATCTTCCCATCCGTATGTCTGTTGCATCCTTCCCACTGACCAATCACAATAATCCTCTGCCTGCATCCCCCCATCGCCATTCCACCTACCCTTCCAACAGCTCCACGCCCCTCCCTCTATTTACTTCCCGGTTCCCCTTCCCTCACTCCAATCCTGATGAAGTCTTTCAGCCTGAAACGTTGACTTTCCTGTTCCCTGGATGCTGTCTCACTTGCTTTGCTTTTTCAGCTTCATATGGATTGGCGACATAGTTGCACGTTGAGACCTTATCAGCAACAGATTTTATTGTGCTTTTCATATTCTTTTTTGTCTGTTTACTGACAATCTTATCTGAACATTCTCACTGCAGGATCTAGGAAACATTCTTTTTGTCACTAATGCTCCTGTCTGCTTCGAACTGATTTCCTTTGTTTTATCCGGACTTTCATCTCTGCTATTCACAATGGCATTGTAAACGTAACTCTTGTTATGCTGTAGCTTAATCACACCATTTCCAATATACTTCACAACTTCCTTGTTCTTATACTCCACACATCTTTTCATAAACCCAAAGATCCAATAAGTCCTTCTAACATTTCCTGTCTTCTTGTCCCTCTCTCCTTAAACGGGGAGGTTACATTTACCAGTCCTCCCTTACTCCAACGTTTACTGAAAGATCACCAACAATGCCGCAACAATCGCCTTCCGTGTCACTACGAGACCAACTGGTCTCGCTGATTGATTCAACTTCACCTTCCCCAGCACCTCCTCCTTACTGAGGTCAGTATACTCACCTCTATACCCTGACTGTCTTGAAGTCTGGCATTTTACTGGTGTCTTCCACCGTGAAGACTGATGTAATGTATCTGTTCAATTCCTCTCCCATTCCATTGCTTCCCATAAATACTCAAGCCTCATTTTCCAAAAGTCCTTTGTTTGTTTTTTACTCCCTGTCTTCCTTGTTATATATCTCAAAATCGTTTTCGTTATTATTTTACAGGATTAAGAAGCGTAATATTATATTTCACCCTCTCCTCCCATTTGCTGTTATTAGTTATCCATGCTCGAATTTGTAGATTTCCTAATCTTTTGGATTCCTAATAATCTTCACAACATTGTGTGCATTTTCTTTTGTTTTATGCTGTCCCTGAATTCGTTATCACGCACGGCTGACTTGTCTTCTGCTGAATATTGTTCCTCTTACTTGGAGGTGAATTTCTGATGTGCTGCTGAATTATCTCCTGAAACCTCTGCCATTGCTGTTTCACCATCTTCCCGTGCTCAGCTTCCCTTCCAACTAACTCTGGCCAACTGCTCCCTCATGACCTGTAATTACATTACTCAATTATAAGACATCACAACCAAAAGTGAGCAATAGCTGTAAACAGAAGGAGGGAAGTCTGAGGCATAGGACAGAAAGAACGATTGGACGATGTATCAATTAGATTAAAAGAGAAATCGAGGGACAGATAGAGAGAGAATTTCGACATGGAGATATAAAAATAGAGAAGTCTACATGACTGACATATGTAGATGTATTTCTGTATTTGGTTTGACAATTCCTGTGTGTTGTGGTCCTTTGTACAGTGTATGTGCAAACAGAATTATATGTTGAAATGTCGGTCTGATACCAGAACTTTGATCTCCAGCATTATGACAGGCAACAGTTGTTGACAGAACCTAGCAGGCCAATGTATATGTTTCCCGGTAGAAAATTGTTTAACTGAAATAAATTGGAACACAAGAAGCAGGAATTTATAACATATATCCTGACAAGAATTAGAGATTAGGTCTGGGAATGCAAGGAAGAGGCAAGAGGTAGAGGGTACGTTAAAAGAAGGGGAACATAACATCTCAGCTGAAGACTAAATAACATGTTAACGTTTTATGAATTTTGTACATCACGTGCATCATTTTTGTTAACTATGTATCTCTTGTTCATTCTGGATATGGTGCACACATATGAACAGTCTTATGTATCTGCATGCATGCGTGCGCGCACACACACGCACACACACACACACACACACACACACAGACACACTCACTCAAACAAACAGACACACACATACAGACACCCACACACACACACACACACACACACACAGACACCCACACACACAGATTCACACTCACACACAGAGACACACATACAGACACCCACACACACTCACACACAGAGACACACGCACACGCACTCATACACACACAGGCACACACACACTCACACACACAGACACACACGCCCCACACAGACACACAAACACTCTCACAGACACAGAGGCACTCTCTCTCTCTCTTTCTCTCTCTCTCTCTCACACAGATGCATACACTGATCAATCGTTATTCGGCCATTCCATTTCAAATTATCCTGTTTAATTTACATTGTCACTTGCAATTCCTTCTTCCGAATATATTCTGTTTCTTTCTCTACATTTGATGTTATTCTGTCTGTCAAGAAGACATTGGGGACTGGGGGCATGTCACTTTACTCCTCATCAGTCTCCACAGTCACTGTCTTCTATTCCTTTCTGTTTCTATTCCTTTCTTAGTCCATTAAAAATACATACTGTGTCTGAATCCAGAAAAACGGGTCACTTTTTTTAAGATTACTTACAGTATGGAAACAGGCCCTTCTGCCCAACAGGTCCACAACAAACTTCCGAAGAGTAACCCACCCAGACCCATTCCCCTACCCTCTATTCATCCCTGACACTATGGGCAATTTAGCATGGCCAATTCACCTAACCTGCATATCTTTGGACTGTGGGAGGAAACCGTAGCACCCGCCCACGCAGACACGGGGACAATGTGCAAACGCCACACAGACAGTTGGCCAAAGCTGTTCAGTAAACAAAACATTTACTTTTTGGCTAAGGCTACAAAAAAATCTAAAAAAGAAAAGGCATACAAACTGTGCAATTAGATGTTTGCACCTTTGCAAACAAATTATTGAATTGCATTGTGTAAACGATAATTGACTGATAAAAGATATGAGAGTATAATCCAGCGAAATACGTAGCACGCGAGAGAATAACAAGCGATTACATTTAAACTTGAGGATGATGGACTAACATTTATTATGTCCAGAAAAAAAGATGGTGATTTGTGAGAAATTGCATTTTCCCCATGATATGTAATTCCAAGTAGCACACGTACCAGTGTGGAGACCCCATGTTGATTGAGAGGGAGCTCCAGGCTCTGAATGAATTCTCACCGTCTAAATGTGCAGTTGATGTGTGTCTCTGCACTGTTCATAAATCTACCAGTAGCTTTAATGCCTTACTCCTGAAATTGTTCGCCATTCCCACCAGCTTCTAACCTCTATAGGAGTGCAATAATGTCTTCTCGGAGATAGAAGGCATTTCCTTGAGACTTGGCACAAATCATTCACTTTTCCTTCTCACGTTCAGCAAACCAAGTTAAAGTGACACATATGTACCACGAGTAAAGTACCAGGAGGAACAACATAGAACAGTCTATCTGTTTAGGCTCTGCTTCACTCTTTGTTATGTTGGGGCATCAAATACATCTTCCTATTTCTGTACACGTGGTTCGATATGCTGAATGGCCACCTCCTGGTCATCTGGAAGGAGCTCAAGGACCTGACTTGGCGACTCCGGTGTTCCTGTTTAATATCTCGATGTGCTGACTACGCTCCTTCCCTCCTTATGTAATAGGCAGGAGTATGTAATAACCTTATGTAATAACCAAGCATCTAAATTGAGAATTTCTGCCTCACATCTAGTCTGAAGCGGATTTTGAAAATAGACCCAGAGGAAGGTCAGTGAGGATACATGAGCAGACATTCAAGCAGATATCCTGAACCGCTCAGTAATTATTGTTTCTGTTCAAAAGAAGAACTCCATAAGCATGTGAAACACCATCGTTCACAAAAGCTCTCAAGAATACTATTGATGAGCATTAGTGAAGGTCCAGATTTATAATGTTTATTTCAGGGACCATAAGCTGATGTTAAGCATGAATTTCAGCTGTGCTTCCTGATTTACCCCGTTCGCCTCCCCCCACCCCCCCCCCGAAAACACTGCCATTGCTGCTCCATCCTCTTCCCTGCTCGTCTCCCCTTCCTGATTCCAGGTTCTTCTTCTCAAATTACGGAGAACATTCTCTCACATTATGGTCCCTACCCATTTCACCTGAAACTCTCTGATCAAGTCTACCTACTCTGCTGTAGCATCAAGCTGCGTTTTGTGCTGCCACTTTACCTTTGGTCTCAGTGTGGCTCGGCCTCTCCATTCATGCTGTTTTACACCTCCCACTCACATCTCATTCCAGAAAGTTTCCTTCTTGGCGTAAACCTTATTGAAAACACCTCTCCCCCTTTGCACTGAATTCACACTGTGATCCAAATTTCAAAAAGTATACTCAGCCTTCATCTCACTCTGCGAAAGGGAGCTGCACTCTGACCGTGTGGTACAAGAATTCCCCTTCTTATATGGTTCAGGCCAGAGATGCGCTTTCACTTTAGAGATCATCACACGATTGGACAAAGCAATTCAGGCGTTTGACCTCTTATTGGTACTCGTAAGAGTTTCCTGTTGCCTTAGTGTGGTAACATGGAGGAAAACAAATCACAGTATGAAGCTTGGGCTGAGTGTTATTTATCTGTCATTTGAATACTGTTTCAAATTTGCAGTGTTTATCTTTAAATGCTTGTTCGTAAAGTTAGTGTCAGATAGCGTGTAGGACGTTGAGGGATGACATTGTAGAAGTTTATAAAATCATGAGAGGTATGAATAGAGTGAATAACCAAGGGATTTTCCACGGAATGGGGGAGTTCAACCATAGAAGGAATAGGTTTAAGGTGAAAGAGGGAATATTTGAAATGGACGAAGCGTCAATGTTTTCACACAGAGGGTGATGTGTGTATATGGAATGAGTTGTCAGAGGAAGAGTGGGAGATGCAAGTACAGCTATAACATTTAAAACTCATTCGGACAAACATATGAATGGGAAAAGTTTAGAGGCATATGTACAAAATGTAATCAGATGGGACTAGTTTACTTTGGAAAACCTGGTCAGCATGGACAAGTTGGACCAAGGGTTCTGTTTTTGCGCTATATGACTATGAATCTAGAAAGGGAGGAAAAGAGAAAAATCATATGGTGTAGTCAATTGGCAAGAAATACAAAAAACAAGCAGCACGAGCTTTTCCGAGCATATAAAAAAAGTTCAAGATGAGTGTGTGACCTTAGGTGAAATTAAGTCAGGAAAGTATACTGATGTTAATTGGAGGGTGTGACTGAATAATTGCCCATAGGGAGCAGACAGATAACTTAAACCCGTGTTTTACATCTTTCCTCACAGGGGAAAGCACAGTAAGTATTTCAATGGTGTAAACAAAATGGTAATATGAGGGAAGTTCTTGAACCGTCTCTAACAAAAGGAAAAAGGATTTTTCTAACAGATAAGAGTAAGAGTAGACAGGTCAGCAGTAATTCATAGCTGGTTTTGAAAGAAGTGGCCACAGTCTTGGAGTCATTCCGCCCTCTCTCAGATGTTAGTTCTGCTGTTTGTTAATGTAAGCAGTAAGTGCGGTAGCTTGAATGGGTTGTCATCAGGTTTAGGTACACACTGTTCTGACATGGCATGTTCACCCACACTCATCCCTGATTCGGAGATCGGCTTTATGGTAATGGTAGACTGAGAGATTATATTGTTGTTGAATATAATTCTGCTGCTGCTGCTACTACAGTTGCTATGATTTGCAGCATCACATGAATGTCCAGTTTGAGCAGCAATATCTGCAATACAATTCTGCTGCCTGTCCTCAATTCGCACGGGGACCCGGTCACCCTTCTCCCCTGTACACAGTGCCCTATCCCGGTTTCTGATGTGGGAACGCTTCCTTTTTGAAAAATTCTTATCCTGTTAGGGTCTCTCCATGATGCCATGCCTCCAATTTGTACATTCCTCAAAAGCATTTAACGTTTTTATCTGAATCTTTCCCCCTCCAGTAATGCCATCTTCTGTTTAAAGCGAATGTGTTTCCCTCGGTTTCTCTCCATGACCATGATTAAGACTCTGTCGTGTCGGTGATTCCAGCCTTATGTAGTTTCAGAACAGATGAGTTTGTATACCTTGCGTTTTCATTCACTTCCCGGTGTATGGCGCTCCCTGTTGGACAGGGACGTGTGAGCAGCTTTGACACACATGTTTGAAAGTTGTTCAAAAACAGAAATTGCTGAAGACACTGACAAGTCTGACAGCATCTGTGGAATGAAAGCAGAGGTAATCTTTCGGGTTCGGTGACTGTTCCTCAAAGCATCCAGTAAGTCCAACAATTTTTGGTTTTGTTTCAGATTTCCTGTATCCAATGATCTTTGCTAAATTGAAAATGTGTTCTGTAACTTTTCATTTTTGAAGGAAATCAGTGAGTCAGAGAAACAATGTTAATCTTTCAAGTCCAGTGTAAATCTTCTTCAAACGTGTAAAGGATTGAAAGACGAGCGTTTTAGTATCTTGGCAGAGGTGGGAAATAGTGTTTGGAGGCCCAGTGCGAAAGACAAATGGGCTTTAAATTGTGGTGAAAGAGACACAGATATATTAATGTGTAAATTAACGTGTAAATATTAGAAATTGATTTTCTCTGTAGAATGCAACATAAACAAGACACGAACTTAGGGAGCCCAGGAGGGAGAGTGTATGGAAAAGGGAGAACAGCCATAATGGGTTCAGACAGTGAATTTATGGAATTGAATATTAACTCCTACAGACTGTAACGTACCAAAGTGTAAAGTGAGGTGTTACTCGAGCTTGGGTTGTGCTTCATTTGAATATTGCAGCAGCCTGCATTTTCTTAGAATCCCTACAGTGTGGAAACAGGCCCTTCAGCCCAACAGGTTTATACTGACCCTGCAAAGAGTATTACACCTAACATCAACATCCCTGAACACAATCGGCAATTCAGCATGGCCAGTTCACCTAACCTGCACAACTTGGAACTGTGACAGGAAGCTGAAAGCTACGCACCCCTCAACTCACTGCTATCCATGTGCATGTCCAAAAGTCACATAAATGTCCCCAATGACTCTGCTTCCACCACCACCTCTGGCAATGCATTCCATGCATTCACAACTCTCTGCGTAAAGAACCTACCTACATCTGACATCTCTCTTTTACCTTCCTCCTAATATTTTCAAACTATGACTTCACGTACTAGTCAATCCTGCCCTGGGGAAAAGTCTCTGGATGTTGACTCTATCTATTCCTCTCATTATTTTGTACACCTCGATCAGATCTCCTCTCTCCTCCTTCTCTCCAGAGAGAAAGGTCCAAGCTTGTTCAAACTTCTTCATAAAGCAAGCCTTCCAGTCCAGGCAGCATCGTGGTAAACCTTCTTTGCACCCTCTCCAAGGCCTCTGTATCTTTCCTATAGCAGGGCGTCCACAACTGGACACAATATTCAAAGTGTGGTCTCACAAGGGACAGGTCGTGCTGCAGCAAAACTTTGCGGCTCTTAAACTCGATCCCGCTGTTAATGAAAGCCGAAACACCATATACTTTCTTGACACCCTATCCACTTGGTTGGCAACTTTGAAAGGATCTGTGCACTTGTGCACCCAGATCCCTCTAGTTCCACCACACTGCCAAGAATCCTGTATTTAATGCTATATTCAGGATTCGAATTTGACCTTCCAAAATGCATCACTTCGCATTTATCCAGGTTGAACTCCATCTGCCATTTCTCAGCCCAGCTCTGCATCCTGTCTATGTCGCGCTGCAGCCTACAGAAGACCCCTATACTATTGACGACACCTCCAACCGTTATGTCATCAGCAAATTTACTAACCCACCACATAACCTCCTCATCCAAGTCATGTATAAAAACTACAAAGATCAGAGGCCCAAGAACGTAGCCCTGTTGGATCCCTCTCAACACTGTCCTCCAAGCAGAATACTTTCCATCTACAACCACTGTCTTCCTTCAGCCAGCCAGCCAAGTCTGAATCCAGATAGCCTAATCTCCTTGTATCCCATCCTTCCAGACTTTATGAATGAGCCATCAATGGGGAACCCTCTCAAATACCTTGCTGAAGTCAACATGCACCACATCCACTGCTTGACCGTAGTCAACCTGTCTTGACACCTCAAAGAAATCAAGAAGATTTGTGAGGAACGACTGCCCTTTAGTCACACTATGCTTTGCCAGATAGTCATAAATCCTATCCCTCGGAACTTTTTCCAAACTTTGCTGACCACAGACATAAGACTGACTGGTCTCTAATTGCCAGGGATTTCCCTATTACCCTTCTTGAAATAAGGAACAACTTTCGCCTCCTTCCAATCCTCCGGTACGACTCCAGTGGAGAGTGAGGAGGCAAATATCATCACGAGTGACTTTAAAACCTCCTTTCTTGCTTCCCGGAGCAGTGTAGGATAAATCTGGTCTGGCCCTGGGGACGTATCCATCTCAATGTTTTCCAAAATTGCTAGCACATCAACTTCATCAATCTTGACCTGGTCAAGACTGATCTGGCCCAGCTACTCTAAGTTTTCATTTACAACACGTTCTCTTTGCTTGGTGAAAATCGAAGCAAAAAACTCATTTAGGGCTTCCCCTATCTGCTCAGACTCCATGCAGAAGTTCCCTACGTTATCCCTGATCGGCCTTACCTTCTCCCTGATTATTCCCTTATTCCTCACGTATGAGAAAAATGCTTTTGGATTCTCTCTAATACTTCTTGCCAAGCCTTTTTTCGTGCCCCATCATGGCTCGCCTCGTTCCATTTATGAGCTCCTTTCTAGCAAGACTGTAATCCTCTAAAGATGTGCTAGATTCTTGCTTCCTCCATCTTCCGTAAGCTGCCTGCTTCTTTTTGTCGAGAAGTTTCTCTGTTCTCATCATCCAAGGTTCCTTAATCTTACCCATTCTTACCTGTCTCAGAGGAACAAATTTGTGTATCACTCGCAACAACTGCTCCTTAAACAGTCTCCACATATCTGCTGTGCCCTTTCTGTGGAACAATTGCTCCCAGTCTGTACTTCCCAACTCCTGTCTGATAGCGTCATAATTTCCTTTTCCACAATTAAACATCTTCCCTCGGAAACTGCACCTTTCACTCTCGCAGACTATGCTACATGTGAGGCAGTTGTGATCACTTTCAACAAAGTGCTCTCCCACCGTGAGTTCTGACACCTGTCCTGGCTCGTTGCTGAGCACCAAATCCAAAATAGCCTCTCCCCTCGTCGGTCTATCTACATACTGAGCAAGGAAACGGTCTTGAACACACCTGACAAAAACGGCTTCATCCACACCATCTGCACTTAGGAGGTTCCAGGCGATATTGGAAAAGTTGAAATCACCCATAACAATAACCCTGCTACGTTTGCATTTTTCTAGAATCTGCCCGCCTATGAGATCTTCAATCTCTCTACTGCTATTAGGTGATCTGTAGAAAACCCCCAAATGCCGTGACTGTTCCCTTGCTGTTCCTAAATTCCACCCATACTGACTCAGGAGACAAACCTTCCTCAACAACCTTCATTTCTGTAGCTGTGACGCACTCTCTGATTAGCAATGTTACACCCTTTCCTCATTTTCCACCCATCCTGTTCTTTTTTAGATAAAATTAGATTACTTGCAGTGTGGAAACAGGCCCTTCGGCCCAACAAGTCCACACCAACCCTCCATAGAGCAACCCACCCAGAACCAGTCCCCTACATTTACCCCTTCATCTAACACTATAGGCAATTTAGCATGGCCAATTTACCAAAACTGCACATCTTTGGATTATGGAAGGAAACCGGAACACACCCACGGGGAATATTTGCAAACTCCACACAGACAGTCCCCTCAGTTGGGAATTGAACCCGAGTCTCTGGCGCTGTGAGGCAGCAGTACTAACCATTGAGACACTGTGCCGCCCCGAAACATTTTTAAACGTTTTAAACCCTGGAACATCAAGCAACCATCCCTGCCCCTGTGAAACCTACATCTCTGTTATGGCCACGACATCGTAGCCCCAAGTACTGATCCATGCTCTAAGTTTGTCACTCTTACTTCAGACATTCCTTGCATTAAAGTAGACACACTTCAACTTATCCCTTTGTTTCATCGCGTGAGAAACCTTCCTGAAAGATTAAATATATCCTGTCACTGTCCCGTCTGCAACTAACCCCCTCTCAGACATGTGGTCTTATTCCTACCCCCCTGCCAAACTCATTTAAACCGGCCTGAACCACACGAGCATACCTCCCAAACAGGACATTTGTGCCCCTCCAGTTCAGGTGCAACCCGTCTTTCGTGTATAGGTCCCACCTTAACCAGAAGGTATACCGATGGTCTAGGTAACTGAAGCCCTCCCTCCTGCACCACCCTCGAAGTCACGTGTGAAGCTGCATTCGCTGACTATTCCTCATCTCACTAGCTCGTGCCACTGGTAGCAAACCTGAGATCACTACTCTACTCGTCCTGCTCTTCAGCTTCCAAACTAACTCTCTGGAGTCACTTTTCAGATCCTCACTCCCTTTCCTGGCTATATCGTTGGTGCCAAATGATCTGGTTTCCACAGCCTTCTGTGGTAAGGAATTCCACAATTCACCACTCTGTGGCTAAAGACGTTTCATCTTTTCTCCGTTCTAATGGGTTTTCCCTTTTCTCTACGCCTGTGTCCTCCTGCCAGTGCCAACGTCCTCCCAATTTTGTCTGTATCCAGATCATTCAATATTCCGTAAGTTTCAATTAGATCCCCCCTCATCCTTCTAATCTCCATCGAGTAAAATCCCAGAGTCCTCCAATGTTCCTCATGTGTTAAGCTTTCATTTCTGGTGAACCTTCTCTTGACACACACCAAGTCTAATACATCCTTCCTGAGGTATGAGGCACAAAATACTGGAAATGTGGTCTGATTAGAGCCTTAGAAAGCCTCAGAATCCCCAGCATTATATCCTACTCCTCTCAAGATGAATGACAACATTGTATCTGCCTTCTTAACTACTGACTCAACCAGCAAGTTTATCTAAGGCGAATCCTGCGCTTGGAATCCCAAGTCCCTTTGTTACTCAGATTTGTGATTTTTTTTCCCATTTAGTAAATAGTCCATGCCTATATTCTTCATAAGAAAGTGCATGACCTCACACTCTCCCACATTGTATTCCATCTGCTGCTCCTTTTCCCACTCACCTCAACTGTCGAAATCTTTCTGTAGGCTCCCTACCTCCTCAATATTACATACCCCTCTACCTATCTTTGCTTCATCTGCAAACGTAGCCAGAATGCCTTCTGTCCCGCCACTCAGATCATTAACCTATAAAGTGAAATTTTGTGATCCAAACACTGACTCTTGTGGAATACTGCTAGTCACCGGCTGCCATCCTGAGAGAGACAATTTTATCCTCACTCTGCATCCTGTAAGAGAGCCAACCTTTTATCCATGCTAGTACCTGTCCTCTGACACCATGGGTCCTTATCTTACTCTGCAGCCTCCTGTGGGGTACCATATCAGAGGCTTTCTGGAAGTTCAGATCGGTAACTCTCTCTGGTCCAACCCGTCGTTACCTCCTCAAAGAATTCTCATTATCTTGAGAGCAATGTAGGTAATTGAAATGGGGAGCAATCAGAATGTCAGGGTCATTCCTACAGACAGAGTGGAGATGTTCATCAAAGCAGTTTCTGTTTAGCTCAGTAATGTAAAGGAGACTGCATTGTGAGCGGCAATGACAGGAGATTGGATTGAAAGCGTAAAAGTGAAATGCTGCTACACCTGGAAGGTGTGTTTAGAGCCTTGGACAGTGAAGAGGGAAGAGATGAATTGGCAAAAGTTGCAGCTTCTGCATTTACATGGGAAGGTGCCATGGGGGTGAGGGGAAATGTTCGGGGTAATGGAGCGTGCCACAGAAGGAATGGTCCCTGTGAATTTCTGACAGTGGACGGGAGGGGAAGATGTGTTTGATGGTGCTGTCCTGCTGGAGGTGGTGGAAGTGGCGGAGGATGATTCTGTGAATACAGATTCTAGTGCAGCAGGAAGTGAGGACAAGGGGAGAACTATCATTGTTCTGGGAAGGAGGGGACGGAGTGAGGGCAGAAGTGAGGGAGATGGGACAGACACAGCTGAAAGCTCAGTCCATCAGATTTAGGGGATTTCTCGTTTGAGAGAAAAGGATGACATGTAGGAAGCTTCCCAAAGGAACGTGGCATCATCGAACAGAAATGACAGAGACAGGGAAACTGGGAGAATGGAGTCACCCTCCGCTGATCATGTGTTCAGCCCCAAACGTAGGTTCCCCCTGAATGATTGAAAAGAGCCAGGCATTTCAAATGCAGATTTATGTCATATACCTGGTCAAACACGGAGTGTGAAAATAGACACAGATGAAGGTCAGCAGATGTGTGTGTATGTGGGGGTGGGGGGGGGGTTGGGAGGGTGAAGGTGTGGGAACATTTAAGCAGGTACTGATTAATAACTCTCAGTAATGTTTGGCTCTGGTGAAAAAGAAGATGATATGAAGATGTGAAGATGAACCACCCTTGATGCACAAAGGCCTTGAAGGATACTGATCAATCACAAACTAAAGAATTCAGATTGGTGAGCTCGAGCGTCGGCCACATTTGTGAAGTTTACTTTTGGAACAAGAAGCAGATGGTATAAAACAAAATACAAAGAAAAAACATTTCAAAACTGGCAAGAAATATGAAAAGAAACTAGCCGCAAAAGTTTTCCGATATCGAATAAAAAACATTCATGATGTGTGTGTGACCCTTGGAAGGAAGGCAGGAAAGTATATGTGGGATACCTGGAGGATGTGACTGGGGAACTGGTTTCAGGGAACAGGCAGAGAATTTAAAACAGTATTTTACATCGTTCCTCACAGGGGAAGGCACGAAGAGTTCCAATATTATAAACAAAATTGAAAGTTTTGTACTGTCTCTAACAAAATGAACAAAGCTTTTCTCAAACAGAAAAGACCAAAGGTAAACAGCTCATCATCAATCCATAGCTTGTTTTAATAGAAGTGGTTACAGAGTGACTGGCGGCACTGTGTGAAATATTCCATACCTCTCGGGATTACAGGAGTGTTCCAGTGAAACTGGCGAAACTGCAAAGTGGCGCCTGTCTTCAAGAAGAGAGTGAGTCTTCAAGTGTTTAGGTGCTCCCTTTGTCTGAATAGTGGAGCATATTTGAGAGGCTTAATGGCCTCATGATGCACTTTCATCCTGAGTGATATATAAAAAAAGTAAAACTCTACTCCTTCCTCTGATGCGTTACATGCTGGGGGATGAACATTGTGCTGAAGTTGAATTATTTTGAAAATTATCTGGAACATTGTACAACCGACATCATCCAGAGAATTCTAGAAAGTGCACTCATAAGAACATTTTATAACCATGTGGGGTATTGCATAGGTGAGAGAGAGAGAGAGAGAGAGAGAGAGTGCTGCATTGCAGTGGTGAGAGTGTTGGAGCCTTATTCTGGGGAAGGCGCTAACAGATATACAATGAGTGTGAGAGAGTAGAGAGAATACGGTCACGCTTATCCTGACAGAACGGGGAAGGTTATTGATGCTTTTCCTGTATTGCTGGACTTTTCTTCGGACCGCAGATACTGCACTGAGCTGGGTGGTGTGCTCAGAACATGCTCTGGGAAGAGAATGGTCCCCCTCCGTACTAGAACAATCACCAGGACCTCCGTGCCGCTGTCGACAAGCTGTGGTGTAATTTTCCCTTATCTGCCATGCTCGGATAAACTGTGCAGGGCAGCTCCAAACTGAGAAAGCTCAACCGTGTGCCCATTGGCCTTTTAATAATGGCAGCAGTACCAGGGATCAATGAATATCCATGGGCATCCGGGCGATAGTGAGCACTGCCAGCCATAATGGGTGGGAAAATCGGGCTGGCGTTGAATGAGAGGGACACCATGGGGTGGAATGGGTAGTTAATCAGTTGTGTTCGATAAGATAACACCAGGAAACTAGCTCTGCCTCGTGCAGATTTTCCTTCAGTCACATTCAATGAAAATGGCACTGAGACAAATTATTGTACGATTCAGCCCAATGAGTCGAAGATTCTGCTGATCCTACTCCCAGTTACAACGCTGCAGGTCAATTGCTTATCCAAAACTCTCAATCACCTTAACTTACACCAATATCCTGCTCACCCATCATTCCTAGAAACAGTGGCTTATATTGCAAGATGCTATCGAAATGTTCTCATTTCACAATTTTTAATCCTACCATCAGATCCTCCTCCCCCTCTCTTTTAACCAAGTTCCTCCCATTTGTTGGTATTTAAACTGATTCCCCCGCCATCTCTGTCTGGCAGTGAATTTCACACCCACAGCACTCCTGTGTCATGCCACAATGGAGATATGGAGCTGTAAATGGAGAGGTGCTGCACATCCTGTCACTTCCAGCATGAGCTACAAGTTTCCCCACGCTGGGCAGTGATCTATCATAGTGTTACATAGCAATTCAGCGATTGGTGCACACAGCTGCGTATGCTGGGAAGGTAACTGCTCCAGATTAAAAGATAAATTCACTGCTATTCACTGCACAGCTCCCCATGCTGCACAGATATCCAGTCCGTGTGTATAGAACAATGCCTTTGTGTGTTCTGCACAGCGCCCTGTGCTGGACAGATCATCGAGTCCAAGTTTATAGATCAGTGCACTGTTGGACACAGAAGTAGTGAACATGTGAGCTCTAAACAGTGTTCGATCCTGAACTGATTGCTGAGCAGTACACTAGCCTGGTCTACGCAGTGCTTTATGTTGAGGAGGTACCTCATCTGGGCTTGTACGGGTCCGGGCTGGATCTGAGAGGTGGATTGGGTATCCGATATAATTCCTGACATGATTATCACTCCTCCAGCTCGGCCCATTCCGCTGGTAAATGTGAGGTGCTGTGTTTGAGATAGAATTTACTTTGTCGAAATATTCGACATTAAGCAAAACACAATTTATTCGAAGACTGTCGATAAAAGACAACAAAAGGAAGAGGAACTTGCTAAACTTAATTCTGTTGGAAAACTTAACAGAATAATAGTTTATTTAACTACTATACAGTAACTGCTCCAATATAGTATCATCGGATAAGCACACAAATGTCAAAAAACAAATGCAGGAAACAGATTGTCTGACATGCAGTTCTCCAATCCAGGAGGAAAGAACATCAAAAGACACTTCAGAGAGAAATCTCAGAGACAATGTGTAGCACCCGGGAGAGATTTACTGCCTTCCAACCCTGCTGAGGCTCCAGCAATAACTGGCGAAAGGTAAAACTAAGAATCCTGGTTCTGCAAGAGTTTGACCATCACTCCACAGGACAAGGCCGCGGCTGCAAGAACATAAGGAATGGACTGTATTTACATCGTCTATGGCTCTGTAGGTGTCTCTTAAAAATGCCTAAACCCACCTCAGCCATTTAATGCTGGACAGACAAAAGTCAAAGTTAAACATATATAAATAAAGCAAAAAGATGCAGCAGGCCTGGTGATCAGACACAGACGGCCTCGGGAGCCCAGCAATTCCTATATTGCCAAAACACAGCAGAATCATCGAGCTTGTGAAGAGAAAGAATTATGTCTCTCCTTTACCTCGATGTTTACAACTGGAGATGTGCCATTAGCCCAATAATCATCGATATCAAAATCCCACACAACCAAGTATTATTGTGATATATCAGAGTTGCCGTGAAATGGGTTAACTGCAGCTGTTTGTTCAGTGACTGTGATTAATATCAGTCTTCCTGGACCTAACTGGGTCACTGGAGGATATCGCTCTTCCATAATTAGGGACTTCTTTCAACTTGTTATGCCATAGTATTCGGCGCAGAGTCAACCTCAACAAGATTGGGATCAGCAGCTGCAGAGAAAGAGAGAGAGATCAGAATCTGAGAACATTAGAATGTTCCAACAATGGATTTTAATCTGAGAACATTAGGCTGGAATGTTCCAACAATGGACAGGAGTTTATCCTGGGGTCTTTACTGGCTTTCTCAGGATTGGCCATGGTTACAGTTGCGGATACGAGCCGTACTGATGATTATTCAAGCTGGGTACTATCCCATCCTCGCTATCATTGGTGTGCCTGGTACGTCTATCTCTATCAATTCTATGAATGATGCTGAATGTTATTGCTATTCTGGTTGATTATATTTAACAAAAACATAAACTTTCAGTCACAAACGCCACTTCATTCTCATGCATTTCCAAACTGCTTACTCATAAACATCTGAGAAGGTAAAAGACTGTTCGGAACCTTGAGTCTCCTCTTTACCGTGAACTGTTTTATATCTCCATATTCTCTCTGTCATCAAACCTGCCGACGCCCCCCTTCATAATATCCCCAATCTCCAGACTTGCCTGAGTTCTGTTGCTGACTTCGCCATCATGTACCCCTTCGTTAACGACAGATTTTGTGGCTCCAGTTCTCTTCTGACCTCTCCTCCAGTTACAAATATTTTGACCACAAACGTGTTCTTTTCTCTACAGTTATTTCATAACAGGGAGTCTTAAACAGAGTAATAATTACACTGACTGTGTAATTCAGAGGCGCAAGTCATGACTCTAAAAGCATTGTCAGAAATCCTACCACAGCCGATGACTAAATTTAAGTTCCAATATCAAAAATTGGAATGAAACCTACTTTCACTCATGGCAAGCATAAACCATCAGGATTTCTTTTCTTATTTAATTGATAAGCTTTTGTAAAGAAACCTAACATTATTGCACTGTCTGAACTAAGTGTCACCTCAGATCCACAACAATATGGTTGCCTCCATATTGCCATGACAAATGGCCGCGTGGTCAAGGGTAGTTGTGATGGACAACAAATACTGCCCTTGCCAGTGGTTCTGGCATCCCGCGAAACAACAACAACACCAAATGTGGATGCTGGCGATCTGAAATAAAATTCTCCACCGTCTGAAAGAATGTTGGAGAATCTCAGCAGGTATGGCAGTCTGTCGGAAAAAAAACACAAATAACGTTTCGAGTTCAGTGAAACTATCAAAACTGAATGCAACTGAGAAATAATATTATTATATCAGGGATGGATGGAAGGGTGAGCGGGAGGTTTGTGTCGAATGGATAATGTCCAGCAAGAGAGAGAAAGTGAGAGAGAAAGAGAGAGAGAGATTGAGAGAGAGAGAGAGAGAGAGAGGAAAAGCAAGCAAAAAGACTGCTGATGATGGACTGGAAGGAAAACAGAATGGGAAGTTATTCTACCATTTCCCCTTTTCACACATTCCTGAATATCATATTTATTATGGGATGTCCCTGCTTACCGTGAGTTATGTTCCCTCTATCTCTCGTCTCTGAGTGTGGTGATCAACTCCATCAGCAATACTTATATCGCTGAGATATAGAGAAACGTAATGTTCCATTGTCAACTGCTTCTTTGGAGAGAGGAGCTGTTACTGTGCGACTGTGTGAAGATGTAAGAGCTTTCTCAGCCAGGAAGAGAAACTGAGGAGCTGAAAAATGTATTGCTGGAAAAGCACAGCAGGTCAGGCAGCATGAAAAGATCAGGATAATCGACGTTTCGGGCATGAGCCCTTCTTCAGGAAAGAGGAAAGTATGCCAAGCAGACCAAGATAAAAGGTCGGGAGGAGGGACTTGGGGGAGGGGCGTTGGAAATGGAATAGGTGGAAAGAGGTTAAGGTGAGGGTGATAGGCTGGAGAAGGGGTGGGGGCGGAGAGGTCAGGAAGAAAATTGCAGGCCTGGAAGGTGGTGCTGAGTTTGAGAGTTGGGATTGAGACAAGGTGGGGGGAGGGGAAATGAGGAAGCTGGAGAAATCTGAATTCATCCCTTGTGGTTGGAGGGTTCCTAGGCGGAAGATTCTTGGTAGTGTGGAGGAACAGAGGGTTCTTGGGGTCGGTGCCCACAGACTCCTCAAAGTTGCTATCCAAGTTGATTGGGTTGTTAAGAGGCGCATGGTGTTTTGGCTATCAGTTGCAGGGGGATTGAGTTTAAGAGACACGAGGTTATGCTGCAGCTCGATAGAGCCCTGCTCAGACCGCGCAGGGAATATTGTGTTCAGTTCTGGTATCCTCATTATAGGAAGGATAAGAAAGCTTTAGAGAGGGTAAAGAGGAGATTTACCATGATGCTGCCTCGACAGGGGGCAGGTCTTATGAAGAAACCATGAGGGAGCGAGGGCTTTTCTCACTGGAGGAAAAAATAGATGAGAGGTGACTTGATAGAGGTGTACAAGATGATGAGAGGCATAGAACATAGAACATTATAGCGCGGTACGGCCCTTAAGCCCTCGATGTTGCGCCGCCCTGTCACACACAGCTGAAACCCATCCCACCTACATTCTTCCATGTCCGTCTATTTGCCTGTCCAACGACGTCTTAAATGCACATAAACATGGCGAATCTATGACAGATGCAGGCAAAGCATTCCGTACCCTTACTACTCTCTGAATAAAGAAACTGCCTCAAACATCTGTCTTATACCTATCTCCCCTCACTTTCAAATTGTTTCCCCTCGTGTTTGCCGTCCCCATACCTGGAAAAAAGAGAGAGTGATTGGCCAGAAACATTTTCCGAGGGCAGAAATGTCTATCTCTAGGTGGCATAAATTTAAGGTAATTGGAGGAAGGTTTAGGGGAGATATCAAAGGTAGATTATTTACACAGAGAGTGCTGGGTGTGTGGAATGCACTGCCAGCGGTGGTAGTAGAGTCAAATACTTGAGGGAAACTTAAGAGACTCTAGGGTAGGCAATGGAACAAAGTGAACTGAAGCATGTAGGTTAGTCTGATCTTAGAGTAGGGCAAACGGCACAACGTCGAGGGCTGAAGGTCCTACCTGCATGCATTCATGTAGAACTCTGAGCTCAAAAACTGCATGAATTCATGTAAAACTCCGTTATCTCACTTTTTAGATTAGAATCAATATAAACATCATGGCATAGACAGACAACACAGGGTGCACCACTTTCAACATATTGTCTAGCTATCACCATTATTAACAGCTAACCTGAGAATGCAATTTTTTAAAACAAAGTTTTGTGATTTACATATGAATGAAGTGAAACTATCATGGTATTCAAACAGATTAAAGGCTTAACAGACAATCAATTTTTAAAAGTTTAATTTCAGTTAAATCACACTGTAAATTTCTGCTCTAAATTCTGTGTTAGGCTTGAGCACTTAACTATCACCTGATGAAGGAGCGACACTCCGAAATCTAGCGTGCTTCTAATTAAATCTGTTTGACTATAACCTGGTTTTGTGTGATTTTTAACTTTGTACACCCCAGTCCAACACCGGCATCTCCAAATCAGTATTGTTCTTTGTTCTGTGTTCGATGGAAGTGCTCAGGAAAACTTAAACATTAAGGGAGATTTGAGACTTGGAGCAGGTCAGCCTTGATCTTAGTGAAGGGCAAGGCAGGCTTCGGATGTGAATGTCCTTCCCCTGTTTCTGATGTTCTCCCAATCTGTTTTTGGAAAGTTAGTAGGTGTTATTTTCCTGGAATGGCTTTTATGGAATGTTGCAATCAGGGAGACCAGCGGATTTTATGAGCCATTGCTGGGTGAGATTTGGGGGCTGTATTCACAGTGAATCTGGGTCTCAAACATGATCAACAAATGAAGCACAATTTACAGAGAGTGAAAGCTCTGTAAAAAGAGATGAGCAACCTCTTTCATATCCAGCCTGGGCCTTCCGATTACATTTTCCAAATCTCCCAAACCGTGTGGGACAGTCTCGATGGACGAAATGGTCTCCTCTGTTTTTGTACACTATGTTATAACAGTAAGTGGACTCCAACTACTCCTGTCTAGCAGGCTAGAGGGATTTAATGGAACACAGAAACGTGGGACTGAGGTGCAGGAGTGGGTCATTAGAGAATTTGAGCCTTCTCCACCAGGCATTAAGATTGTGGCTGATCAGACTGTGGTCTCAGCCTCATCTTCCTCTCTGTGTCCCATTATCCGTGACTCACTTCTCTGTCAAATCTTTAACTAACTCAGCTGTCAATACTTGTAATCAGAGAAGCACCACAAACTTCTAGCGAAAAGAATTCCCATTCGAATGGCACTTTTGGAATTTTTCCTCATATCGCTGTGAGAATAAGAGAGTCATACAGAGTGTAATCAGATCATTTTGCCCAAATTGTCCTTGCCAATCAAGCAGCTTAATCCCACTTGCCACCTCCCTCTGAACCATTCCTATTTATGTACCTATCCACATACATTACAAACGTGTAATTGTACCCGCTTTCACCACTTCCTCTGACAGTACACCCACCAGCCCCTTCTAAGTCTTTGCCCTGTCACCTTCACCCTATGCAGTCTAGTTCTGGACACCCCTACACTGGGTAAAAGATCTTGCCTATTCAGACTGTCCATGCCCCTCAGGAGTTTTTAAACCTCTGTCATGTCACCATTCAGCCTCTGACAGGCCAGGAGGAAAATACTCATCCTGTTCATCATCTCCCTGTAGCTCAAACCCTCAGGTTCCAGGAAATCCTTGTAAAACTTTTCTGAAGCCTTGCAAGCTTAATAACATCCACCCTTTAGCAGAGTCAACTGACATGTACGCAGTATTCTTAAAGTGGCCTCATCTGCGTCCTGTACAAGCGCAGCACGTTATCTCAACTCCTATACTCAATGTTCTGACCGATTAAGGTTCAGCATGCCAACCACGTTCCTCACCACTCTACCGACCTAAACTCAACTTTCAAGGAACTATGCATCTTCACCCGTACATCTCCTTGTTCAGCAACATTTCCCGGGCACTACCCTACTTTAACTTAGCAAAATGCAAAACCTCACAAATATCTAAAGTAAACTCCATCTGCCAGTCCTTGGCTCATTGATGTTCAATGACCCCGTTACATTCTGAGATAATCTTCTTCACGGTCCACTGCACTACTTTGGTGATGTTATCTGTAAACTTACTAAACATGCCACCAATAATCACATCAAAGTTGTTTATATCCGTGATGAAAAGCAGTGAGCTCAGCACTGATTCTTTCAGCACACCGCTGGCCACAGGTCTTCACTCTGGAACATAATCCACTACCTTCAATCCAATTTTGTATCCAATTGGCTAGCTTTTCCTAGATTACATATAATCTAATCTAAGTAATCTGTCGACGATGAGGTACCGTATTAAATGTCTTGCTGAAGTCTGTGTAAACAATGTACACCACAGTGTCTTCTTCAATCTTCTTTGACACCTCTGCATAATACTCAATCACATTAATTAAACATGAATTCCATCACACAAATCCATATTGACTACCCCTAATCAATCGTTGTCTTTCTAAATAGATGTAAATCCTATCGCTGAGAATCCCCTCCAACGAACTCCTCGACACTGACGTTGGCTGATTGAGTCGATAATTCCATGTGTTTCTTTTTTTTGGATTATTGCTCCCTTTTCTAGCCCCACTCCTCCTCTGGCCACAAAAAATAATTATAACTAGGTTGGTGATATGGCCAATGTTAACGTTCTCAGAGTGTGTCAGGGTCAGTGTTAGGAACACGTTAGGCAGGTTTATTTAGGGGAGAAAGTGAGGACTGCAGATGCTGGAGATCAGAGCTGAAAATGAGTTGCTGGAAAAGCGCAGCAGGTCAGGCAGCATCCAAGGAGCGGGAGAACCGCCGTTTCTCCTGTTTTATTTGTAGTCATCAAGTCTTACAGCATGGAGAGAGGCAGAGAGGCTCTTTTGTCCAAACTCGTCCATTCTGACTCAAATATCTAACCACATTAACCTCATTTCCCAGCACTTGGCGCATTGCATTCTCGTCCTTTCCTGTCCATGTACTTGCCCAAATGCCGCTTAAATATCGTTAATATAAATGCTTCAACCACTTCCGTTGGCAGCTCATTCGTTTTGTGTACCACTCTCTGTGTGAAACAGTTCCAATCAGTTTCCTTTTTATTCTTTCCCCTCTCACCTTAAAATGATGCCCTCTCCTCCTCGATTCCCCAACTCTAGGAATAAAAAGGCTGGTTCCATTCACCCTATCCATGTAAACTTCTATAAGATCCCTCTCAGTCTTCTATTCTCGAAATAAAAAAGGCCTCACTTGTCCAACCTCTCCCTATAATTCATACTATTGAGTTCTGGCAACATTTTTGTAAATTCCATCTGCACACATTCCAAATTAAAAACATCTTCCTGATCGCAATGTGACTAAAACTGACACAGCACTACAAGTGCAGCCTCACCAACTTCCTGAATAACTTCAACATTACTTCCCAACGGCTCGCCTCCATGTCCTGACCGATGCTTGCTTGTGTGGTAAAACCTTCTTCATTACCATGTCTAAATATGATCCCACTTTCATAGAACGGTGGACCTAAACTCCATTTTCCCTCTGCTCAACTACACTCCTTAAGGTCCTACCAATCACCACGAAACTCCTACCTTGATCTAACGTTGCCAAAATATTCATTGGCCCACTTCTCCAGTTTGATCAAGATCCTGCTGCAATATCTGATATACTTCCTCACTGTGCGTGATACCACCTATTTCAGTGTCATCTTCAAGTTTCCTAATCATGCCTTATACCTTCGCAAGAACATCATTGTGACAGATAACAAACAACAATGGGCCCAGCACTGACCCCTGAGGCACTTCATGTGTCACAGGCCTCCAGTCCGAGAGCATCCTTCCACTAGTACTCATTGCTTACAATCATGAAGCCAATTGTGTGTCGAATTTGCCAGCTCCCTCTGGATTCCATGCGACTCTAATCTTCCAGACCAGCCTATCAATGGTAACCTTGTCAAAGGCCTTACTGAAAACTATACAGAATATGTCTACCACCCTACCCTCATCAACATTACTGGTCATTTCATCAATGACCTCAAACAAATTTGAGAGGCATGATCTCCCACTCACAAAGCCATGCAATCTTTCAAGTCTAAAAACAACCATTAATAATAATTATTAAAATTAATAATAACAAACTAATAAATAACAATAAGATGACATTTTCCATGGATAATAAACTATCCATGGTATGTGATATTGGAACGTGTATCATGGTTGAAGGGCAGAATAGAGTTTGTACCTGTGTCATTGAACTGTATCGAAAAAAGCAAGGTTGGCAATGTGATTCAGTGGCTAGTACTGCTGCCTCATAGTGCCATGGATCCGGGTTTGGTTCCAGCTTCGGTTGACTCTCTGTGTGGAGTTTGCACATTCTCACTGTGTTTGTATGTGTTTCCTCTGGGTGCTCCATTTTCCTTCCACATCCAAAGATGGAAAGCACAGGTGAATTGGCCATGCTAAGTTACCCATAGTGTTATGTGCATTCGTCAGTGGTAAATATAGGTGTGGTCTTGTTGGGCCAAATAGTCTGTTTCCATACTGTAGGGAATCTGTCAAAAATATTATGTCTAAACAAACCTTATCTTTCCAAATGTATGTATATCTCATCCCTCAGAGACTTCTCAAGTTACCTAGCTACCACAGATGTTAGGTTTCCTAGTCTTTGGATTCCATATTTTTCTTTGCTACACTTCTTGAATAATGGCACAACATTTGCTAATCTCCAATGTTCTGGAACCTAAACTGTAGCTACCGATGATACAAAAATCTCAACCGGGGTCCCTGTAGTTTCTTCTGTAGCCTCTTGCAGTGTTCTTGGATGCATCTGTTTAGGAGCAAGAGATTTATCAACCTTCATACATTCTAATGCATCCAACACGTCTTCTCCTGTGATATTGACTCATCCCAAGATAAAACTACGACTTTTGTTCACCTCCCAAATCTTCATATATTTCTCCACGGTTAAGGCAGAAGAGAAATATTCATTGAGAATCTCACACATCTCCTATGGTTCTAGACATGCATGTCCACTTTGGACCTTGTGGGGTCATATTCTCATTTAGTTATTCCTTTCACTTTAATATACGTAATGAACCTTTTTGGATTCACCATAATCTTCTCAGCCAAAGCTATCTTGTGCACCCTTTTCGCCCTCCTGATATCCTTCTTCAGCATATTACTGTATCCCCTGTATACCTCCAGGGATTCCCTTGATCCCAGTTGCCTGGACCTGAGCCACGCCTCCTTTTTGCTGGTCGAAGCCTCAAGACCTCCTGACATCCATGCTTCCCTCTTCCTGCGAACCTTGCCCTTTACCCTCACAGGAACATATAGATCTTGAACCCTAGACGTTTCACTTTTAAAGGCCTCCCACTTGCAGGAGATCCCTTCGCCTGTAAACAAACTCCTCCAACCAATCCCTACAAGCTCCTGTCTAATTCCATCAAAATTTGCCTTGTCTCAGTTTAGAACTTGAACACCTGGACCTGTTTTGTTCTTTTTCATAACTTTTTAAAAATTAATATAACTATGGTCACTAATCCCCGAGTGCTCCCTCATTGTCACTACAGTCACCTGTCCTGCCCTCGTTCTGAGAATAGGTCAAGTCTTGACACTTCCCTAGTTGCACCCTCTACATACTGCTTGAGGAAACTTTTCTGAACATACTTAATAGATGCACCCCGTCTCAGTCCTTAATTCTATAGCATTCCCAGACTATGTTTGGAAAATTAAAATCTCCTACTAATGCAATCCCATTGGCCCTTCAAGTCTCCCCAATCGCTCTACATATTTTTGTTCCGCTAATTTCTCGTTTACTATTTGGGGGCTTATGGAAAAACACAAATAATATCACCATTCCCTTCTTATTTCTAAGCTCCCTCACAAATCCTCACTGGATGTTCCTTCAGTTATTTTATCTCTGATTACTACTGTGATACTCGCCTTAATCAAAAATGAAACTCGCCCTCCCCTCCTTCCTCCACCTCTGTCCCGCATAAAGCAACTTTACCCTGGTACATTAGGCTGCCAATCTTGTCCTTACCTTAGCCATGTTTCTGTAATAGCTTTAATATCTCAGTTCCACGTGCATATCCACGCCCTGGGTTCATCGGTCTTATCTGTCAGCCATGTCGCATTGAAACAATTGCAATTTAATCCAACAGGCATTCCTTGCTCCCTATCGTGTTCCAGCCTGACCTGTCTGTTCACTTTACTGTTTCTGATTACTGTATCTCCTTCCAGCCTCGCACTTGCCTCCTTGCTGTTGAGGATCCCACCCCTCCCCAACCCCTGCCAATCGAGTTGAAATCCGCCCTTGCAGCACTAGCAAACCTATCGGCCAGGATATTGGTCGCCTCCCAGTTCAAGTACAACCCGCCATTCCTGAACAGGTCACCTCTGCCCCAACAAAGATCCCAGTGACCCAAAAATCTCTGCCCCCTGCACCAATTCTGTCGCCACACATTCATGTGCCATATCCTTCGGTTCTTACCCTCACTAGCACAGAGCCCTGAAAGTAAACCAGGTATTACCCACTGTCGTGGTCCAGTCTTCTACCCTTTTTCCTAGCTCTATATAATCACTCTGCAGGGTCTCATCACTATTTCTACACATGTCATTTCTACTCATGTGCACAAAGACTTCTGGCTGCTCCCTGACCTGGTGAGAACGTTCTGCAGCCGCTCCGAGACATCCTGGGCCCTGACACGTAGGAGGCTTTACACCATCCTGGATTCCTATTTGCAGCCACAGAATCTCTTGCCTGTTCCCCACACTATCGAGCCTGAATAATTCCTTCTGAAGTTATTCTGCTCGTACAACCTTCTGACAATGGGATTTCTTCCTGAAACAGTTGGATTTGGTTGAATTGCATTGCTTCAAGGAATTGGGAAATTCTAACGAATCCTCATCAGGAATTCTCTGTGAGTGGGAAAGACGACTAGGCTTTCAATTTCACTCCAACACATTGCTGTGTTGAGAGACAGGAAACAGAAAGGGAGCAATAGACTGTTCTTTCACAGATAGGCTACATTTTTCCATCTGTAAGTTAAATCATTAACATTATCAGACCCTAAACTGGGCTGTGTGAGCTTTCCTTGAAAATTGTCCGAACTATATGACTCCATCACATTCTCGATTCCAGCATTGTTGCTGCTGTCGTACACATAATCAATTCATTAACATTAAATGACCCTACTTGTTTTGAATATGTGCTAGTATGTGCCTGCATAATGTAAAAATAAGCGTTTCGTTTCTTCATAATACCTGTGCTAAGATGAGAATGTTTTATACTTTAACAAATACAGAAATTGCTGGAAAAGCTCGGCCTGTCTGACAGCGTATATGAAGAGAAATTAGACTTCAATTTTTCGGTCCAATGACCTTTCCTTTGAACATATCGAATTCTTAAATTACTTCCCCAGTGTTATTCTCCCACACAAGAAGAAATAACCATCCGTTATTCACCAAATACACTCTTCTCAAGGTCTTATATGGTCAATAAAACATCTCTCATTCGCAGGCTGAACTGTTAATTCTTCATAACGGAATGCCTTCATCCCAAGAACGAGTTAAGGGCAACATCTTTGAAACATTTCTAAACCTTTTATTTTTCAGTTTAGGCTATCATAACTACACATAGTACATCAGATGTGATCTCAGCACTGCCCTGCACTGATGCAAAAAAACATGGCTTAGATCATACCCAACACCCCTTGCACGAAACAGAATCATTCCATTTCTCTTCCAAATCACTTGCAACATATTCAGAGTAATTTGATGTGATTCATGTACGAAGACAAGCAAATCCCCCTGTATCACTGACTTCTGCAATCTCCCTGCATTTAAATAATATTCTGCTGTTTTGTCTTTTCCACGAAACAAAAAGTTCCCATCGCCTCCATTGCACTGATTCTTTTTTTACTGAAGGTTTGCTCACAGCCGTTTTCTGACTGTATGCCATTGCAGATGCGCTGGACTCCCCCGTCTGTATCCTCATGCAGATGCTCTGCCCTCCTCCTGTCTGTATCCCATTGCAGACTCTCTGCCCTCCCCCGTCTGTATCCCATTGCAGACTGTCTGCCATCCCCTGTCTGTCTCTCATTGCAGACGCTGTGCTCTCCAATGCCTGTATTCCATTGCAGACGCTCTGCCCTCCCTGTCTGTCTCCCATTGTAGACACTATGCCCTCCAACATCTATATCCAATTGCAGACGCTCTGCCCTCAACTGCCTGTCTCTATTGCAGACCCTATGCCCTCCAATGTCTATATCTCATTGCAGACGCTCTCCCACGGCAGATGCCCTGTCCTCCACTTGTCTGCATCCCATTGCAGACGCATGGCCCTCCCCCGTCTGTATTCCATTGCAGATGCTCTGTCTTCCTCTGCCTGTATCCCATTGCAGACGCCCTGCCCTTCCCCTCTCTGTATTTAATTGCAGGCGCTCTGCTCTCCCCTGTCTGTATCTCATTTCAGATGTTCTGCCCTCCTCTGACTGTAACCCATTGCAGACTCTCTGCCCGCACACTGTCTCTATCCCATTGCAGATGCTCTGCCCTCCTCGGCTGTGTCCCATTGCAGACGCTCTGCCCTCACCAGGTCTGTATCCCATTGTCGACGCTCTGCCCCTCCCCTGTCTGAATCTCATCGCAGACGCTCCGCCCTCCGGCTGTCTGTGTCCCATTTCAGACGCTCTGTCTCCATTTAACATCTTATTGAATGACTATCCTGGTCCATGAGCAAACTGAGCTCCATCCCCTTCATCCAATTTATTTATTTGGATTTAAATTTTTGATGACCTCACATAGATCCTTGAAGTATTCTACCAGTTACAGCTTTCCAAACACAAAATGCATAATGATCTCTACTCTGTATTTCCTGACAGCTATCCAGGGTGCCCCTGCTCCTGCATAACAGCCTGGGATGGTTATATGGCGTCCTCCTATTCTGTATAATTTACTGAAATGACTTGAGTCCTTCATTCTATTCTTTTCTAACTCCATGGATGGGCATAATGGCCTTCTCCTGCTGCGTTGTCACGATGCTGACTAGCTGAATGGAATCATTTTCTCCCTCTGTCACAGTCTTGAGGGTAAATTGACAGAACAACGTGTGAGTTAGGAGCAGCAGTTGGCCATTCGGACCCTCCAGCCTGTTGCTTAATTTAGAAACATCACGGCTGGTCTGACTGTAGCTGACCATCCCCTCTCCTGTCTTCTCCCAATAAACATTCCCTCCCCTGTACATCAAAGGTCAGTCAAGGTCAGCCTTGAAGATCCCCGGGAGACTTGACTGTCCCCGGGTCTGAGAACGTCACAGATCACACAATCCAAAGGAGAAAGGAATAACGCTATCTCAAATGGAAATGGGAGACCCCTTTCATTTTAAACTGTTTTAACCTCACAGCAAGTCACCTCCTCTTTTCAGAAACAAAGCAAATACGAACAAGCATATACCATTCAGCCCCTCAAACGTATCCCACAGTCCTATTGACTGTTCAGTCAAGTATTTATCAAACTTAGCTTCTCCTGTACCCTTGGAAAATAATCCTGACACCTTAAGGCCACAGAGCATTGGAAATTGGACTTAGGCCATTTGGCCCAAAAGATCTATTTTGCAGTTTGATCCTGTCTGGTGTGTTTCTCAACACAATTTTCCCGCCTTCTCACTGCAACTCTTGATCGTTGTTTTAATCTAACCTTTGTCTTAAAGACATGGTTGCATCGGTGTCTCTATATGCGTGTGTGATTGCGTGTGTGTTTCTGTGTATATCTGTGTAATGGCAGGAGACAGGGTGGTGGTGGATGGTTGTTTTGTGAACTGGAAGCCTGTTGGCAGCGATGATCGAGAGGCAACATTGTTGGGTACACTTTTGTTTGTCATTTATATAAATTATTTAGATACGAGTTGTAGAAGGCATATTTCGCAAATTTGTGGATAACTTCGAGTTTGGGTGTACAGTGTATAGTGTTTGTATAATGAAGAACCACTGAAGATTACAAAGAGACCTTCAGTTATTAAATCAATGATTCATAGAGATGTACAACAGGGAAACAGACTCTTAACTCGCTCCTGCTATCCAAATATTTGAAATTAATCCGCTCCCATTTGTCAGCATTTGGCCCATGTCCCAATAATCATAAAGCCACCCAGCTGCCCTTTAAATGCTGTAATTGTTCCAGCCTCCACCAGTTTCTCTGGCAGCTTATTCCATAGAAGCACCATCCTCTGCAGCAAAAAACAAAGTTGCTCTTTATTGTCTTTCAAGTATTTCTCTTCACATCTTAAACCTATGCCTACTGGTTTTACCTTGGGGAGAAGGAACCTTGACCACTCAAACTATCCATGCCCTTCATAATTGATTGGCTATGCTTTCAGTCATCCTGGGTCTAAATTCTCAAATTCAGTCGTCGTACCTCTTCCTTCTCCAGCAAGGCACGATTCCAAATAAGTTTAATCAACTTGTTCAGATATATTATGAAACAGCTCTGTGAGATTTGGAACTACAATTTTCGGCGCAGTTACAGGGACACTACCGTCATTCAGCATTAGCTCCTAAAGCTGCAACATGATGCTCCTGTGTGTTTGTTCATCCGCCTGTTGTAACACGCTGTGACACACTTCTACAGAACATGAATCCACTCCACCTTCTCCAGAGATAGGGCCGCTATCAGACATTCATGGACTGGAATCGAATCAAGAGCCCTGGCTCACACACGTGGACACCATCCATTAAACAAGGCCTAAATCACGCCCAGATTTCGAGTCATATTTAAAGTGTATGGATTTATTAAATTCTGGTTAACATTACCAAATTATACAGTGGACATTTATAATTGAAAAATAAAACAAGTTATTACCCTCAACTAAAGGATTTTGAGTGCATTCGCTGTGCCATTGAGACAACCAATGAACATCTTCAATTACTTGGCTATAATTTCTGGTTTAAGTAGCTATTACCAGCAGTCTGCTATATTAGGGAAAGAAATCCTGCAAACATACTCTGCACTATGAAGGATCTCGAGTAGATATCAATACTGAACACTAGAAACGAGGAACGAGCACAATTCTGGGCCCAAAACACCGGTCACTATTTCAAATCTCTAGCGTGTGGCTCCCCTCTTCCTAAAATCATTAATTGATATAAGGCAACTGCCTCCTTGCCAGCTTCTCCTTACCGACTCCTCCCTCTAACTGCGCAAGGCAAACCAAGCTCTGGGTCTATAGGAAACTTAAGACTGGTGTCCGGAGGCCTTCTGGAGAGGGGATTGTCGTTTTAATCCAAAGGGGGAGTGTGATGGGAGCAGTAATATCATTCACTGAGCTGAGGTGTGGCAGATGGGATTTAACATGGATGCATGTGAGGCATTGCATTTTGATAAACCAAACAAGGGGAGGGCTTACACAATTAATGCTGGGCTTTGGTAGTTATGTAGAAAAGAAGGACCCAGGGGGACAGGCATAATTCATTGAAGTTTTTGGCGCAGGGTGTTTAAGGTTACTTCATTGGTCATACCTTTGAGGTTAGAAGTTGGGAAGACATGCTGAGATTGTGCAGAATATTGATAATGCCTTTTCTGAAGTACTGTGTGCAGTTCTGTTAAAGGAAAGAGATTATTAAGCTGGAGATGGTTGAGAAGAGATTTACCAGGATGTTACCAGTAACACCTCATCTTCTGCCTCGGAACCCAACAAACACACGGCATGAACATTGGATTCACTGATTTACAAATCTCCCCTCGCCAACCCAGATCCCAGATGCAGCCCCGGACTCACATCTGCCCTCCTGAGGAGACCTAATGTCCACCTTCCTTCCCACCACTCCGTTCCACACTCCTCACCGATCTATCAGTATCACCTCCTACCTTCGCTCACGTATTACTTATGTTTCCCCCAGTCTTACCCCATTATCCATTTTCTCTTAGCCCCCTTTCCCCTCGCCAGTCCTGAAGAAGGGTCCAGCTGAAACGTCTACTTTCTTGCTCCTCGGATGTTGCCTGACTTACTGTGCCTTTTCCACCACCATGCTTTACCTACACTGAATTATAAAACAGCTGCAGTCTCCATTATGTCTTCGGTACAATTCTCTGTTAACATAACCATATCGTTGTCTGTTATAACTGCATGTAGTCTTAGGGACATTTTCTTCTCAGATCATGGACGATAAAACTTTTCTCAACGTTTTACTGATATTGCAGTGCCTGATCAGGAGTTAAAGAACATAGTTTCAATTTATAAACAGAGAAGCATGCTTATGTTCTGATAAACCTCTGGCATTGCTCCCATATCCAAGGCAGATTGAATGCTTACACATGATTGATCTATCAGCCCAAACGTTTGTTCCTTCAGTCTCCCCACATATCCCATCCAGAATGTGTAAAGTTTAATCATTTTTTTAAAATTTTAGTAAAAATGTATTGAATTGAAATGGGTTAACTGGAGACATTTGTGCAGCGACTGCGATTTATGTCAGTCTCAGTTGATCCTAAATGTGTCACTGCAAGGCTTTTCTCTTCTATCAATTAGGATCTCGGTTCAATGTGTTATCCCATAGTATCAGCGGGAGCATCACCGACAGCACTAACAGGGATCAGAAGACCCAGAGAGAGGGGAGGAAAGATCAGAATCTGAGAACATTAGGCTGAAATGTTCCAACAATGGATCAGAATCTGAGAATATTATATTCCAACAATGGATTGGAGTTTACTGGCTTTCTCAACCTTGTATCTCATTTGTTTTGCGAACCTATGATGTATTGATGGTTATTCAAGCTGTTTACTGTCCTATTCTCGCTATAGTTGGTGTTCCTGGTAACTCATTCCATTTGTTCATAAAGCCAGGTTAGGCTGAATTGCGGCTCGCATTATGTAAAATTTAGAAAGCTGGACGTCAATATTTTCATCTCCAATGATATAGTCAATTCCTCACAAATTATAACGAGCAAATTACTCATGAGAAATTGCTCACCAATATGTGAAGATGAAACAGGCTATTCTTAAACTCCTTAATCCTTCTAGCCCTGCACAGATCTACATTTCTATATTCTCCCCACTGACTAATCCTGTCCAATACCACCTTCATGATATCCTCATCTTCTCGTCAGCGTCAGTGCATCTTCTGAATAAACCATCAATTGTGCCTTTGTTAAATCTGGACACACGTTATTAAGTCCCTTCTAACCACATGTTAGTTGCGGAATAATTGATCTTGAGTAAGTTTAACTTGTTCACTGCACAGAACCTGTCAGACAGGCAATACTGCATGCTGCTTAAATCATTTACACATAATCTGGTGGCACGGAATAATAATCTGTTGATATCTCATGAAGGAAATTGATGTAATTGAAGTGAAACTATCGTTATTTGTGATTTTGAAAAAGCCCAGCTGCTTGCTTCATGTCCTTCAGAAAAGTCAATGGGTTATACCTCCCCAGTCAAGTCTGTGAAAACCCACCGCAATGTGTTTTACTCTTTATGGTCCTGTGGAACAGCTGAACCAGCCACTCAGTTCAAGATCCATATAACATGCTGGCATTGTCAGGACTGCACACCTCACATGAGGGAAGAACAAAAGTAAAGTTAGCTCCCTTCCTCTGTCTGTTTTCCTTATTCCTACACTTCATTTCCATTCAGGTAAGTGACCATTCCCTATTTCAAGTGCAATCTTTCTGACTGAGTCTCTCCCCAAGAGTGATGTTCATCTCTACAGGCACCTCTGGTGCTGGCTTTACTGATGCTGACATACAGAGGTAAGGAAAATTTAAATTTGACATCGATGGCAGTACATAACTAAGGAATGGGTTTTTACATCATAATAAAGATACGGCGACCATTAAGTGAGGGAAAGGAATTATTGTGATCATCGCTGAGAGTGTTATAGAGGCTGTATTTGGGGTATTATGGACATATTTGTTATCCTTTAAAACGAATGATCTGATTGCAATAGAGAAAGTGTAAAGAATTTTCACCAGAATAATCAGTGGGCTGGTCGTAAAAGAGGAGTGAGTGAAGGTCAATCTGTAGCACTGTCAGAGAAAAAGAGGCAATTGCACTGAAACTTGATGGTGATGGACAATCACGCGTTATGTTGTACACAGACACTGAGAAGATGATAAATTCCATGGCTTGTATTTTTTTATTTTAGTCGGGGTGTATGATTCTGGGAATTTAAGTACCTCTGAGGATAAAATCTTCAGCCACATCCTGCCTTGATACCGGGATAAATCCCTCTTAACTGAACAGGTCAGTTAACCACTATTGTTAATGTTAATACGTGATGGTATCTGTGTGGAGAATGTTTTCTTCTTATAGAGGGTAGTGAATGTCAGAAATTTTCAGGTGTAGAAACGTAGGGGAGTTAGATCACTGCAAGTATTTAAAGATGAGAAAGATGGATATTTGACCTGTCAGAGAGCAGAGGGTGGGAAGAAGTGGGCATTAAAGAGGAGATAATGCCAACGGTAGATCAGCCATGATCGCATACAATGGCTTGAGCATCCGTATTACCTACTCCTGTTTCTTATGCTCTCATTCTGTCATTGGAAAATGGATGGTTGCAATTGACCTAGAAGCGCTCTTACTGAATGTTGAGGACAGTGAGAGAAAGGTTTCTGGTGAGCCATCTGTGGGCGAGATATGGGTCCGATATTCAAAGTGAATCTAGGACTACAACATGACCAACAAATGAAACACCAGCTCAGCGAGGAGACACTCTGTAAAGAGGTGCGAAGACACTTCTGTATCCGGTCTGGATTTCCCCTCACATGCTTCAATCCACATCAAATCACACAGTGTTGAGGGACTGAATCACATCCTGTAACATTGCGGACCAGCTATTTGGAGCAAATGGTCTCTATCTGCCCCTGTTCAGGTGGTTTTAAGAACTGAATAGAACCTAGGAACATCGGACTGAGGAGCAGGAGTGGGTCATTAGACACTTTGTCATTGCTCTACCAGACAGTATGATCTGAGTGTGGTCTCCGCAGCATTTTTCTGTCTGTCCACAATTTTCCTCCATGTCTGTTAAATGTTGAACAAACCCAACTTTGAATAAATGCAAGCACCCAGTCACAATGCTAGGGAACTGCACAAAGTTAAACTACACAGGCAGCACAATTCTGGAACGCACCAGGCATTTGTCTAACAGTTTTGTTCCCATCCAATTAATTCTGCTGCAGTTCATCATTTTTTATTTATTCATGGAATGTGGTGTTGTTGATAGGCCAACATTTATGGGCCATGTTTAATTACGCTGGAAGTAGGAGTGTTGAGCTGCATCTTGGGAATAAACTTCTGGGGAAGAGAATTCCCATTTGAACAGCCCCGTGAGAATTGCTCATTCCTGTTCCAACCAATGTTGGAGGGTCACTCTTTCATTTTCCAGCCCCACTTCTCCACTGGTTATAACAAATGTGAAGTGTAACCTCGGTCATTTTCTCGAAAAATGTGAGACACAGAGTCACACACATACAGACACATACACCAACGCACATGTCTGAAGACGATAAAGAATAATGAATTGATTTCAGAGTTTCATAGTATTTTTACTCATATCAAATGGAAAAGAGATAACGTCTCCCAATTGCTATTCTGTCTCCGACGTGATTCTACTCAAACAAGCTGCTGGTATGAAACTTCTTCCCGGAACAGTTCGATTTGGCAGAATTTCCTTTCCTTCAAGCAGTGGAGCGATTCTCATGAATCCTCAATAGGAATCCTCCACATTTGTTAAAGATGACTCAGGATTTTTTTAATCTCACACTTTGCTGTCTGGAGGGACAAAGTAAGAGAACGGGAGCATCGGACTGCAGCTTACGACCATAAGATCATCGAACATAGGAACAGAAATGAGACCATTGAGCCCATCGAGTCTGATCTGCCATCCAATTACGCTGACAAGTTTCTCAACCCCATTCTCCTGCTTTCTCCCTGTAACCCTTGATCCCTTTGATACTCCAGAAGCAAACTATCTCTATCTTAAATCTACACAATGACCTGACCTCCACTGCCTTCTGTGAAAATGAATTCCATAGGGTGTCCACTCTCTGGCTGAAGACATTTCCCCTTACCTCCTTACTAAAAGGATTTCCCTGTGCTCTAAGGTTGTATCCTTGGGTCCTAGAGTCTCCTAGCAATGAAAGCCTTCTCAACATCCACACGGTGCATGCCATTCAGTATTCTGTATGTTTCAATTAGATCCACCCACATCCCTCTGAACTCCATCAAGAGCAGACCTAAAGTCTTCAAACCTTCTCATATGTTAAGCTTTTCATTGCTAGAACCATTCTCGTGTACCTGCTGTGAACCCATTCCAAGGTCAGCACATCCTTCCTGAGACAT
Organism: Hemiscyllium ocellatum; assembly: GCF_020745735.1. Taxonomy (NCBI): domain Eukaryota; kingdom Metazoa; phylum Chordata; class Chondrichthyes; order Orectolobiformes; family Hemiscylliidae; genus Hemiscyllium; species Hemiscyllium ocellatum. Next base: position 790,568 of record NW_026868163.1, on the reverse strand, counting down.
GGGGCTCAAAATAGCGTATAATACTCCACATGTGGTCTGACCAGAGCCTGATAGAGCCTTAGAAGTACATCACTGTTTTTACATTCAAATCCTTTCAAACTAAATTCCATCACTGCATTTGCATTCCTAACTACTGACTTAACTTGCAAGTGCACATTGAGAGACCTCTGGAGTTGGATTCCTAAGTCTCTTTGCACTTCAGACATCTGAATCTTCTCGGTAGTCCATGTTTTTATTCTTCCTACCAAAGTGCATGTTCCCACAATTTCCCAGTTTGTACTCCATCTGCCACTTCTTTGCCCATTATCCAAACCTATCTGCATCCTTTTTGAGCCTCCATGCCTCTTCGACGTTACCTGTCCTTATACCTATCTTTGTATCACCTTCAAACTTAACCACAATGCCTTCAGTTCCTTCATCTTGATCGTGAATGCATAAAGTGAAACGTTGTGGTCCCGACACTGAGCCTTATGGAATACCACTTGTCACTTGCTGTCATCCTGAGAAGGACACTTTTATCGACGCTCTCTGCTTCCTGCCAGACAGCCAAACTTCTATCCATGCTAGCATATTGCCTCTAATACAATGGGCCCTTGCCTTACTCAGTAGCCATTGTCAAAGACCTTCTGGAAGTTCAGGTGGATGACAGCCATTGGCTCTCCTTGTTCTGTGCTGCTCGTTACGTCCTCAAGGTTTTCTAGCAGATTTTCCAGGCATGACCTCCCCTCGATGAAACCATGCTAACTTTGTCCTACTTTTCCATCCACATCCAACTATTCAGAAATCTCATCCTTCACAATGCATTCCAGGATCTTACCCAGAGCCAAGTTTAGATTAGACAATCTGATATTTTCCGTTTTTTGCTTTACTCCCTTTTTAAACAGCGGTATCACGTTAGCGATTTTCCAGTCCACTGGGAATCTCCCTGATTCGAGAGATTCCTGACAGTTCACCACCAACGCCTCCACTGTCTCATCGGCTATCTGCCTTAGAAATCTGGAGTGGAGTCCATCTGGTCCAGTTGATTTATCTTACCTTCAGACCATTCCGTTTTTACAGCACCTTCTTCTAGGTGATGGCCACCTTACTCAAGTATGTCCACTAAGTCTTTTCAATTTTTGGGATATTACTCATGTTTTCAACCGTGAAGGCTGACACGAAGTAATTTTTCATCTCCTCAGCCATTTCACATTATTCCACAACTATTTACAACTTTAAGCAACACCCCCCACCCCATCACCACACAACTGCCCCCAACTGTATAACAATATGCTGTTTCAATTAGACACTCATGAAGATTACATCAACTTGATTTCAAAACCACACAGCGACTGCCGTCCTCTGTGATGTTACTCTACCATCTGCTGAATTTCCTGTGTCGTCGTATTTTTGTTTACTGTGAATATGTTTCATATGAAAAATTATCTATGATAGTGAGGATTTCCTAATTTCTTGCGGAGCAAGATGGTTGATCCCCAGGCTTCTTCCGTCTCGATGGCATCTGCTCTCTTCCAAATTTTGAAAATGTTTGCATCTTTATATCCCCAGCATCAAATTGTCTCACTGGTTCAACGTTGGCAAAACAATAAATTCAATCTCGATTTGCATTCAGTGACAGAGAAAGTGAAGGAAAGAGAGTGTTGCATGCAACAGTGTGACTGGCGGAGCAAGAGCCTTGTTCGGGGGTAGGTGCTGTAACAGATATACAGAGAGTGTGAGGAAGTAGAGAGAATAGGGAGACATTTGTCTTTGCAGAGCGGGGAAGGTTATTGATGTTGTCCTGAATTGATGGGCATTTCTTAAGATCATCTCACCATCGGGGTGGGCTTTCCCATGTCTTGTCCACGTCTATCATTAATAACATCACAGAGTACATCCCTCAGCTTCTTCTGAATATGTTTGTATGGATCTTGAAAACAACAAGGAGGAACAAACATTGGTACTTTACATATCTAAACCAAACTGTTGATCATCCGATTCTCTGAAAATAAGATATGAAAATATCGTGGGTGTGCAGTAATACTGGATGATCCAAAATTGCATCGAAACTGCGTTAACTAAATGATTACTAATGCTGTGAAAAATACATTTCATAAGTGTATATGAGGTAGGCTGAAGAGTATGTTGTGAACCAAAGTAGAGAGCAGGTTATTTCAGGCGTGGTGTTGCGTGGTAAGAAGGTCTAATTACTATCCGTGCTCTGAGGAAGCTGTTGGGCAATGGTGACATTAATATGCTGCATGTTACACGGCAACATAGAATGTTTGAACATTACACTCAAATATCATGGAAACCCGAAGGCTAGAGGGCCAAGTGAATTGGAAAAATACAAATGACATTTAGTGTGAGACAAACAATGGTTTTCAGTGTAAAGTCTGAAAAATATGGATATATCACTAAGTTACAAACATCAAAGAAAGGGAAGCGGACTCATTGAAGGTTTAGGTAAGAAATTAATGATTGCGTTAAATCTAATGAAGCAGCTTCAGAAGAATTCCAGATTTTATGCAAATCTAAACATTCTGAGAGATTTACTTTTCTGGAAATAAGGATGAAGAGAGTGTTAGGAAATTAAAAAGCACCTGAATACAAACAAGCAGGAAACACAAAGGCTGCTCAAATCTACGATCCATGTACCAAAGAAAACGAAAGTAAGGCCAAGGTGGAAATTTGTGAGGTATAGGAGAATTTATTGTGGGGAACAAGGAAATGGCAGAGAAACTAAACAGCTATTTTGCATCTGTCTTCATGGAGAAAGCGTCAGGAAATCTCCGTGTGAAGCAAGTAATCACCTGGGACTTGTGGAACTAAAGACATGAAACCAATTCATATCAGTAACAAGGCAGTACTTGAAAATGGCGCTAGATTGATCATTGTTAAGTCTGATGGGCCAGATATACTTCATATAAAAATGTCAGAAATAAAACAGCATATTAATTGAACTGTCAGTGATTGTGTTTTATTGTACTATAGAACCTGCAAAGACCATAAGCCCTTGTAGATAACTGAAAGGTAGTAAACATGATCCATCCATGTACACAGGGAGGAAGAGATAATGTGGAGGACTGCAGACCAATTTGACATATGTAGGGAAACATTTAGATTCCATTATATAAGAAATGATATTGGGAACTTAGAAATGAACAGCGAAATTGCACGAATCACAGTGCATTTCTGACACAGAAATCATGCCTGACAAACTTCGGAATTCGGAGTTATTTCTTGCAGCATAGACCACGGACAACCAGTGGAAGTAGTTTATTTGGATTTTCAGAAGTCTGGGCGGGAAGAATTTCTGGCTCTAACAGCTGCTGCTTTTTTAAGGCATTTTAGGTGTTGAAGGTGATTTCCTCGAATTCCAGGAGCAGCAATTTCTGCTTTGTATGCTGTTGCATTATTTTGGAACTTTAGGGAAAAAAATCAAAACAACAGTGGTTTTAAGAGGGAAAGGAACAGACTAAGGAAGCACATGGTGTGGGGGAGAAACTGACAGGACAATGTACCTGCGCAGTTACTGCCAAAATAGTTTGAATTCATGTATCGCTCGATATTGGAGTGTGTCTAGTAAAATTAACAAACAGTGAAATTTGCAACTGGTTTGGAGGAACTGTTTGGGTAATGTCCCCAGCCAGATAAGTGAATTGTTTTAACTGTGTCCTCCAGAAAATCTGCAGAAATTAGTAGAGTGGGTTCTTCCTTAATTATATATTTTCTGAGATATATCTCTTGATTAATCTTAAAATATAAACCATAAATATTAATTTAACCTGGGCCAGTGTTTTGTAGAGGAATAAGACAGTTTTGTGTTTCTGGGTCTGTAGATTGTGAAAGAGCACAAATCGCCTTAGTAGAATCATATGTGCTTCTTGTCAGATGTGGGAGTTTGAGGATTTAAGTGTTACTGCGGATTATATCTGCAATAAATGCTTCTAGTTGCGACTCCTATCAGATCGAATGGATCGGTTGGAGAGACAGTTAGTGACAATGAAGAATTTATAGCAGCAACAGTATATGATGGATGGCAGTTATAGGAAGGAGAGAATGTCTCAGATGCAGTCACAGAGATGGATTAACTCCAAAAAACGTAAGAGAGGTAAGCAGCAAGTGCAGCAATCTTCTGGGGCTGCTGCACATTTCAAATAAATGTGCTGTTTTGGAAAATGTCGGGGTGAGGGATTGGATTCACAGGGGAATGTAGCACGACAGGCAAGTTTCTGGTATTGGGACTGTGTCTAATGCAACAAGGAGTACGTCAGATTCCACGAGGTCAATTGCGGTCGGGGTCTCCCTAGTCTGAGGTGCAGACAGATGTTTCTGTGACCAGCAGAGAAAAAGCAGAATGGTTTGTTCCTTCCCTGGTGCCAGGATCAAGGATGTCTCAGAAAGGGTGCAGAATATTCTCACGGGGGAGAGGGGCCATTCAGAGGTCATTGTCCACATTGGAACCAACGACATAGGAAGGAAAAAGTTTGAGATTCTGGAAGGAGATTGCAGGGTGTGAGGCAGAAATTTAAACAGGAGGTTCTCGAGAGTAGTAATATCTGTATTACTCCTGGCGCTACGAGCAAGTGAGAGCAGGCATAGGAGTATAGAGCAGATGAATGCATGGCTGTGGAGCTGGTGTATGAGGGAAGTATTCACATTTTTGGATCATTGGAATCTATTTTGGGGTAGAAGGGACCTATGCCAGAAGAACGGATTGCACCTAAATTGGAAGGGGACGAATATACTGGCAGTGAGATTTGCTAGAGCTGCTCGGGAAGGTTTAATCTAGTAAAGGGGGAGGGGGCCAGGGAGATAGTGAGGAAATAGATCAATCTGAGATTGGTACAACTGAGAACAGAAAAGAGTCGAACAGTCAGGGCAGGCAGGGACAAGGTAGGACTAATAAAGTAAACTGCATTATTTCAATGCAAGGACCTAACAGGGAAAGCAGATGAACTCAGGGCATGGTTAGGAACATGGGACTGGGATATCATAGCAATCTCAGAAACATGGCTCCGGGATGTGCAGGACTGGCAGCTAAATGTTCCAGGATACAAATGCTATAGGAAAGATAGAAAGGGAGGCAGGAATGGAGGGGGAGTGGCATTTTTGATCAGGGATAGCATTACTGTTGTACTGAGGGAGGCTATTCCTGGAAATACATCCAGGGAAGTTATTTGGGTCGAACTGAGAAATAAGAACGGGATGATCACCTTATTGGGATTGTATTATAGACCTCCTAATAGTCAGAGGGAAATTAAAAAACAAACTTGTAAGTTGATCTCCGTTATCTATCAGAAAGTAGGATGATTAGGGTAGGAGAGTTTACCTTTCCAAACATAGACTGGGCCTGCCATAGCGTTAAGGGTCTAGATGGAGAGCAATTTGTTAAGTGTGTACAGGAAATTGTTCTGATTCATTATGTGGATGAACGTACTACAGAAGGTGCAAAACTTGACCCACCCGAGGGAAATAAGGCAGGGCAGGTGACTGAGGTGTCAGTGGAGGTGCACTTTGGGGCCAGCTACCATAATTCTGTTAGATTTAATTTAATTATGGAAAAGGATAGGCCAGATCTAAAAGTTGAAGTTCTAAATTGGAGAAAGGCCAATTTTGACGGTATTAGGCAAGAAATTTCAAAATCTGATTGGGGGCAGATATTCACAGGTAAACGGACGGTTGGAAAATGGAGAGTCGTCAGAAATGAGATAACAAGAATCCTGAGAAAGTATATTCCAGTTAGGATGAAAGGAAAGGCTGGTAGGTATAGGGAATGCTGGATAACTAAAGGGTTTGGTTAAGAAAAAGAAGGAAGCATATGTCAGGTATAGACAGGATAGATCGAGCCAATCCTTAGAAGAGTATAAAGGCAGTAGGAGTATACTTAAGAGGGAAATCAAGAGGGCAAAAAGGGGACATGAGATAGCTTTAACAAGTAGAATTAAGGAGAATCCAAAGGGTTTTTACAAATACATTAATGACAAAATCATAACTAGGGAGAGAATATGGCCCCTCAAAGATCAACAAGGCGGCCTTTGTGTGGAGCCGCAGAAAATGGGGAGATACTAAACGAGTATTTCGCATCAGTATTTAATTTGGCAACGAATATGGACGATATAGAATATCATGATTTAGATGGTTACACGTTGAAAAATGTCCATATTACAGAGGAGGAAGTGCTGGATGTCTTGAAACGGGTAAAGGTGGATAAATCCCAAGGACCTGAACAGGTGCACCCTAGAACTCTGTGGTTAGGTAGAGAAGTGATTGCTGGGCTTCTTGCTGAGACATTTGTACCGTTGATAATCACAGGACAGGTGCTAGAAGACTGGAGTTTGGCAAACGTGGTGCCACTGTTTAAGAAGGGTGGTACGGACAAGCGAGGTAACTATAGGCCAGTGAATCTGACGTCGGTGGTTGGCAAGTTGTTGGAGGGAATCGTGAAGGACAGAATGTAGATGTATTTGGAAAGACAAAGACTGATTAGGCATAGTCAATATGGCTTTGTGCGTGGGAAATCATATCTTACAATCTTGATTGAGTTTTTTAAAGAAGTAACGAAGAGGATTGATGAGGGAAGAGCAGTAGATTTGATCGATGCGGACTTCAGTAACGCGTTCGACAAGATTCTCCATGGGAGACTGGTGAGCAAGTTTAGGTCTCACGGAATACAGGGACAACTAGCCAATTGGATACAGAACTGGCGCAAAGTTTGAATACAGAGGTTGGAGGTGGAGGGTTGTTTTTCAGACTGGAGTCCTGTGACAAGTGGAGTGCCACAAGGATCAGTGTTGGATCCCTTTTTCGTCATTAACATAAATGATTTGGATGCGAGCGTAAGAGGTACAGTTAGTAAGTTTGCAGATGATACCAAAATTGGAGGTGTAGTGGACAGCGAAGAGGGTTACCTCAGATTACAACAGGATCTAGACCAGATGGGCCAATGGGCTGAGAAGTGGCAGATGGATTTTATTCAGATAAATGCGAGATGCTGCATTTTGGGATAACAAATTTTAGCAGGTCTTTTACCATTTACTTATAAGATTAATGGGAATGTTGCTGAACAAAGAGACCTTGGAGTGCAGGTTCATAGCTCCTTGAAAGTGGAGTCGCAGGTAGATAGGATAGTGAAGAAGGCGTTTGGTATGCTTTCCTTTATTGATCAGAATATTGTGCATTGGAGTTGTGAGGTCATGTTACGGCTGTACGGGGCACTGGTTAGGCCACTGTTGGAATATTGCGTGCAATTCTGGTCTCCTTCCATTTGGAAATATGTCGTGAAACTTGAAAGGGTTCAGGAAAGATTTATAAGAATGTTGCTAGGCTGGGAGGATTTGAGCTATAGGAAGAGGCTGTCTCGGCTGTGACTGGTTTCCCTTGAGCGTCGGAGGCTGAGGGGTGACCTTATAGAGATGAATAAAATTATGAGGGGCATGGACAGGGTAAATAGACAAAATGTTTTTCCCTGGGTTCGGGGAGTCCAGAACTAAAGGGTTTAGGTTGAGAGGATAAAGATGTTGTGCGGCACGATGGCACAGTGGTTAGCACTGCTGCCTCACAATTCCCGCCACGGTCGACTCTCTGTGTAGAGTTTGCACATTTTCCCCGTGTCGTCGTGGGTTTCCTCCCACAATCCAAAAATGTGCAGGTTAGGTAAATTGGCTATGCTAATTTGCCCACAGAGTTTGGTGAAGGGGAATGGGTCTGGGTGGGTTGCGCTTCAGCGGATCGGTGTGGATTTGTTTCCACACTGTGAGCAATCTGATCTAAATGTAAAAGATACCTAAGGGGGGCAACATTTTCACACAGACAGTGGTACGAGTATGAAATGAGCTGCCAGAGAATGTGGTGGAGGCTGGTATAATTGCTGCATTTAAAAGGCATTTGGATGGTTATATGAATAGGAAGGGTTTGGGGGATATAGGCCTGGTGTGGGCAGGTGGGACTAGACTGCTAGATTTGGACAGATTGGACTAAAAGGTAATTTTCCATACTGTATATCTCTATGACTCTATAACTCACACAGTGAGTTCGTAAATGCAATTAGTTTGTATGGTAATTGGAGGAATACGTGTAATTGGAAAGTTAAAGTTAGGTTGGATATTGTTTAAGCGAATCAGAATATTCACAAAGACATCATAAAGCCATTCCATAGAGTGTTGGTGAGAGTGTACCTGAGGTATTGAGTGCAGTGTTGGTGACCTAATCTAGAAAGAGTACACTGATCATAGAGGACGTCCAATGGACATTCTCCAGATTAATTCCTCTGATGACAAGATTTTCTGATGGGGAGATTTTTCTTGCGAACTCTCCAGTTTCAAAGCATAAAAGGTGATCGCAGTGAAATTTCAACAATCTATGATACATGTGATGAGGTGGAAATGAATAGGATGTTTCTCTAGCTATCTACTCGATATTTAAGGCAAATAATGACAGGATAAGGGATATTACATTTAAGACGTAATAAGGAGGAAATTCTTCCCTCGGAGGGGACTGACTAACAGAGGTGCATGGAAGCCTGCTGGCAGGGCAAGATTAAGGAGAATCCCCAGATATTCTTCACGTATATCAAGTGGAACAGAACAACCAGAGAACATGTAGGGCCTATTAGTGACTTATCAAGTTGCATCCAAACTCAACTTCATGGTAGAATGTTGTTTTTGTGACGGGAGCCCAATTTCCCCTGGTGTACCGCAGAGATCAGTGCTGTTTCCCTTATTATTTGTGATAATCATAATTGATATGAATGTGAATTGGGTAGAGGGAATGTGATAAGTAAGATTGTGTTTGACACAAAGATTGGCCGGGTGGTTGGCAGTGAAGAGGAAGGTCTTATGTTACAGGAAGATACAGATGGAATGGTCAGATGGTCAGATCAATGGCAGATGGAATGTAACCCTGATAAATATGAGGTGATACACTTTGGAAGAAGGAACCAGACAAAGGAATACTCAAAGAATAGCACCACACAAGGAAGCTCAGAGGGTGCTTCTCCACACATTTCTGAATGTGACTGGATATGATAATTGATGTGTTCAGCATGGCTGTAGATAAAGCCTTTATTCATTGACCCAAGATTATACGAATTTTATATGGTTAGGCCAAATGAAATATTCTGTGCAGTTCTGGGAGTCACATTACAGGAAGGATGTGATTGCACTGGATGAGGAGCAGAGGAGATTCACCAGGATGTTCCCTGGGATGGAGCTTGTGAGCTGTGGAAAGAGCCTGGATAAGCTTGAGTTATTTATTTTGGAGCCAGGAATTTGAGTGGGTAAGTAATTCAGGTTTAATATTACAAGGGACATGGACAGGGTGAATAGACAACAGCTGTTCTTTTTAGTCAAAGTTTCAGCTTCCTTACATTCTGAAAACAGGAAATGGAGAATGGAGAACAGAGAAACATGACACAACTACTTTACTTCTGTCTTCACAGTAAATTACATAAATAAAGCCTTCCCATCAATAGGAGAAAACCTGAGTCTGATGAGAAAATGATATTGAATGAAATTAGTAAATCAACTAATTTGGTGAAATTACTGGAACTGAAAATAATGGGCATAGAAAAAAATAACACACATTGATGAAATGGGAAACATATTTCAGAAACTGACTGGTAGATTAATTACAGAAAAAAAAACAATCGAGGCACTAAACTTGGATTTTCAGCAAGACATTTAATAGAGTTCCAATCCTCGTGTGCAAAGTAAAAGCACATGAGTTGGGGGAAATGTATTAACATGGTTTTAAAATGGGAGTGTTGACAGGAAAAATGAGTAGGAACAAATGGATGTTTTTCAGTTTGGAAGGCTCATGAGGCATCTCAATGATTGGTGCTGAGTCGCCAATATTCACAATACATCTCAAACATCTCGTTGAGGGAATCAAATGCAAAGTTTCCAAGTCTGCTGACGGAACTAGGATGTTGGAAAGTGAGGAGGATGTGAAAAAACTTCAAGGTGATTGAAACAAATGGAGTGAATGAGTAAACATGTGACAGATGAAGAGCAGTGTGGTGTTGTCTTCTTTGTTGGGAAACACTAAAATGCCAGCCAACTATTTGAAAAGGGAGTGGTTGAGAAATGTCTATCTATAAAGGGAACTGCAGTTTTATTTTGTTATTTTTTGGACAGACCTCTGAGTTCCTTGCAGGGCAGAGAGTTCTGAAGACAGAAGCAAACACTGGGAATACATTGGCACACAGACCAGTTTACGCAGACCCACCGAGTGGGGAGGTGTAACATTGAAAAGGATCTGGGATCTCCCTGTACACCAGTCACTGAAAGCAATATTGCAGGAGCAGAAAGCAGTCAGGAAGATAAATGGGGTGTTGACCCTTATTTCAGGAGGACTTGAGTCCAGGAGTAAGGGTGTCTCAGTACAGCTGTTCAGGCTTTTGGTGAGACTTTTACTCGAACATTGTGCAGTATTGTGTGCAGTTTTGGTCTCCGTACCTAATAAAGTACAAACCTTAAATTGAGGGAGTGCAGCGAAGGATGACCAGACTGATCTCTGGGTTGACAGACTTTTTGTGGGAGCAGAGCTTGGGGCGACTGAGCCAGTATTCCATGGAGTTTAGGAAAATGAGTGGAGATCTCAGAGGAATATATAAAACTCTGACAGGGTTAGATAGATTAGACACAATAATGATAATACCCCTGGCTGGGACGTCTAAAAGAAGGGGCCACAGTATTAGGTGCAGACAGGTCATATTGCATTTTTATAAGAATAATTGTCTGCACTCAGAGACTGGTGAACTTCGGAATTTTCTCTCACGTTAGGCTGTGGAAGACAAGGCACTAAAGACCAATAAGGATGTCCAGACAACGAAAGGATGGGAGACAGAGTAGGAGTACGGTGTAGAAATAAAGGGTCAGCCATCATCATATTCAATTTGATAGCAAACTCGACAGACCAAAGGGACTACCGCAGTTCCTATTTTATAGCTTCACAAGGTTAATCACATTATGGAATGTGTACAGTGTGTGGGGAAAGTGCATTGAGGAGATGTTCAGACATTAACTAAAATGGGGCAGGCTCAATGTGCTGTATGGCCTATTCCATTCCCGATGTTTCTGTGCTGTCTGTGGGAACGCTCTGTAAATGTTGTCACAAGTTCGCATATGTTAGGAAGGAGGTCTCGGCAGGGTCAACAGGACTCTGCTTCCCGTTCCCTTATCCATATTGAGGCTGGGGCTGGGTGTTCTGTCCGGTTTTATACTTTAAGACCTCGGAGAGGTTTGATACAATAGAGTGTCTTGCTTGGCCTTTTCAGAGACCATTGTAGATTTGATCACATCTCTCTGTGTCCGGTGTCACGTTTAGGCAGACCAGGAAACAAAGGAGATTCACTTCCTGAAAGTACATTGGAAAAGCAAATTGTTGTTTACAAACTACATTGACTTCAAGGTCACTGTTACTGACACCAGATTTGAGATCTCGATATTTTATTAATTGTTTTTAACTTCCACCAGCTGCCAGAGCATTAGTCTGGTCTGGATTATTAATCCAGTGACATTTCCACGGCAGCACCATCTCCACATGGGAACCTATTGGAAACCACACTGCACAAGTTATGTCTGTGCCGCTTGACAGCTCTGTCAAAAAGAACTCCCAATTTGTCTATCGTGATGAGACTGAGGGGGTTGTAATTGGTCAGATTATAATTATTCCCCTCTTATAAAATGGACATAGCTGAGTTATTTTCCACATTGCCAGGGTGGTGTCAGAGTTAGAGTTAGAAGAAAACAGCTTCCCCAGGGACACGGCTTGTTGTGCAGCACAAGTCTTCAGTCCTAATGCAGGAATGGGGTCAGAGCCCATTGCCTTTGTCGTATCTGCTGTGTTCAGCTGTTTCTTCATGTCACGTGCAGCGAATCAAATTAGTTGAAGACTGGCATTTGTGATTCTGTGGGCATCATGATGACAGTGAGTTGAATCATCCACTCAACACCGCTGGCTAGGATAGTACAGATACTATTTCCTTGTTTTTTACACTGATGTGCAGAGCTGATGCATTGATAGAATGGGAATAATTGTGGAGCCCACTCCACCAGTTAGTTGCTTCATCATCTATCACGATTTTTGGCCGGATGTGGCAGGCTGCAGAGGTTTCATCTGGGTGTATTGATCTTGTGACAATTTCTCTCTCTCGATCATAAGATTTGGTTTAATTTGGGTTTGATAGGATTCATTGTCGCATGTATCTAAGTAGAGTGACACTGTTTGTTTATATACAGTTCTGGCAGATCATAGTGAGAGTTGGAGCTGCCTTTTTTTAGGGACATGGAGTGGCGGAAATGTAAACGTCTACTTCAGCTGTCTGTTTCTGAAGAGCCACAAAATAGACAGAAATTAAATTAATTGCTTCAGCATTAGTGAAAGAAGTACCTTTGAGAAGGAAATAATTCCAAGGCAAAAGAAAGGATAATCTGATTCGCAAGATTCTGAAACATGTCAACCTAGTGATAAAGAAAGTTCATGTATTGAAAAAAATGATGATTTGTAACAGAACACAGATGAAATAATGAAATTATAGCATAAAAACTTTGAAGAATCACGAGTAAAGGTAACTTATTCTGATTTCAGTCAGGATTCTTTTCATCCACAAAACCAGCTACTCAGGTTATCTTTCAGAAGGGAGCTGCGCCTTTGAAACTATTTAAAATAGTAATAAGTTCGAGTTAAATATTTGGTAAATAATCATGGACACAGATTTCAATTATAAAACCTTAAAGGGATGCCTGGCATGTCTTGTCTAATTCGCTAGGAAAAATATTAACAGTAGAAATAATAATAATATTACGATTTTCGTATCAGAATCAACTTTTTAATGTAAAACGTGATAACGGAATTTGTTGGCCTATATACATACGGTGTCAGGAAACCACTCTGCACACATTGGACAAAAACTGACCTGTACAAAGTTATTGAACTGTAGCGTTTCCAGTCAATATATGGAAAGATAAATTCTTCCATAACAACTAATCTGTTACTTTCGCTCCTATCCAGTATCATCTTTGTAATCCTTTCCTCTACATCTCTGGAACTTTTCAGAGGGCAATAGAGACCTGTCAACAGGGTGACCTCTCCGTTTTTGTTTCTAACCTCTTCCCATGCTACCTCAGTACACGAGTCCTTATCAAGCATCCTTTCTACCAACGTAATGGTGTCTTTGATTTTCAATGCCACCCCACCCTCCATCACCCCAAACCCCACCCTGCCCCACTTTTAGTACCTTCCTTGTTCTGAATGAAGCATCTAAACCCTGGAGCCTCCAACGATCAGTCCTGTCCCCGCTCTATCCATTTCTCCAAAATGGCCACAACATCAAGCTATACAACTGAACAATTTGGAAACAGGGTGTGATTGGAGGGATGTTAAACGCGGGTGAGTAGGATAGATCAGAAGGGAGATAGACAGGAACAAACAGAAAATGGAAGTTTTATTTAGAAATTCTCACGGACTGCAAGGCCTTTATCTATTGCTATACGGTTTAAGCACTGCGCGGATACTGGCTGTGGTCCCAGATCATTTATCGCCAACAATATCACAGAGCTGAGTTGCTGACAGTTAAACAGAGTCCAAAAGGCCAAGTGTTTTTTTTCTACAGTGAGAAGGTGATTTAATTTAAATAGACTGGGTGAACAACAGCAGGAACTGAGAACCCCCTCAGTACTGAGATAATGCGCCAGACAATTTCAATGAGGTGGATCACTGACATAGGGGAAATCAGCATCTCAGCTGTGGGCCAAATAATGATTGATATAGACTGCAGAGCACTTCCGTGATTTTGTAATACACATTTCAACTTATATAGCTCAATATCATGAGTGTATCTTTTTTTTGTACTTCCCATAGTTTAGTACGGACAGAAAATAATTTTGTCCTCGTATTTTGTGTTCAATAAACAAATTGTACTCCTCATTCCTCACTTTAGATGTATCCTTGAATCTTTTCTTCATATGAGCTATAAAGAGTAATATTCCAACACTGATGATTGAGGAATATTATTGCCCCTCCCTCCTGTCTGAACTGCCATGTCCCCCCAATTCTCTCTGTTTTCTGTCTTCTCCACAATGCCATAGCCACACTCTAATTGAAGTCCAGTAAATGACATTTCATCACAGTTCACTAACATCGATCACATCAATAGCACAGGCCTCATCTGACTCTCTCTGAACCTGGAATAACAATCTGAATTGCATTTGTCACGTTCAATTCTCTGTTAACATAACCATGCCATTTGTCTGTTACAACCCCACGTTTCTCAGACACACATTCCCTTCAGATCATAAACTATAAAAATTGTCTCAATGTTTAATTGAAATTATGATGTTTGATCAATAGCTCCAGGATGTATAATCAGAGATGCATGTTTACGTTCTGATGAACTTATAGCATTACTCCTGCATCCAAGACAGATTGAATGATTACACTCATTTGATCTACCAGCCTCAAGATTTGTTCCATCAGTCACCCTCACATAGCCCATCCAGAAAATGACAATTTGAATCATTGTTTTGAATTTGAATAAAACAATATTGAATTGAAAGGCGTTGGCTGGAGCTATTTGTTCAGTGACTGTGATTGATGTCAGTCTCCGTGGATCCGAGATGTGTCACTGGAGGGTTTGCCTCTTCTATTAATTAAGGACTCGGTTCAATGTGTTATCCCAGTATGGGCGGGAGCATCATCGACTGGACTAACAGGGATCAGTAGCTCGAGAGACGGAGGAGGAGAGATCAGAATCTGAGAACATTAGACTGGGACGTTCAAAAAATGGATCAAAATGTGAGAATCTTCGACTGGAATATTGCAACAGACAGGAGTTTATACTTGGGTCTTTCCTACCTTTCTCAGCCTTGGATATCATTAGCATCACGGATCGAAGATATCCTTTGGATTATTCAAGGAGGTTACTATCCGATCCTCGCTATAGTTGGTGTTCCTGGTAAGTCATTCCATCTGACCATTAAACTGAGTTGAACTGAATTGCTGTTCATATTCAAATTTTAAAATTTGGAAGTCATCATTTTCAGACCCAGTCAAAAAAATTATTCCTTACTGATTAAAACTAGCAAATTACTGTCCACAACTTACTCAACAATACGCGAGGAGAAACCAGACTGTTCTGAAACTCCATTATCTTTTTTCTCCATTCATATTCACATTTCTACATATTCTCCCCACTCACCAATCCTACCCAGGACCACTATCAGGATATTTCAGTCACATTCTCAGCCTCAATGCAACTGCTGAATAATCCATCATTTGTGCCTTTAGTAAATCCAGATTTAACCGTTTCGAGTCCCTTCTAACTATGCTTACGTCACAACATATTTGCACTTGAGATGGGTAATTTGTCCTCTCCACAGAATCTGTCAGATGGACAGACAGTGCATGGTGGTCAAGTCATTGACTCATCATCAAGCGGCACACAATAATAATCTTTTTGTGTCTCATGAAGGAAGTTGATGGAATGCAAATGAAATCATCACCACTTGTTTTAAACAGAAGCCTATCTGTTTGCCTCATGTCCTGTAGAGAAGGCAATGGGTTATTCTTCCATGTTCATGTCTCTGTGTGACAGCAAACCCACATCAATGTGGTTTACCCTTTATTATCCTGTGCAACAGCTGAATCAGCCACTCAGTTCAAGATCAGCATAATATGCTGGCCTGACCAGGACTGCACACATCCCATGAGAGCAGAACAACAGGAAAGGTAGCTCCCTTCCTCTGCCTGATTTCCCTGTTCCTGCAAGTAATTTCCATTCAGGTAGGTGACCATTCCCTGGTTCAAGTGAATTCTTTCTGATTGAGTCTCCCTCTGAACGTGATATACATCTCCATCGGCACCTCTGGTGATGACTGACGCAAAGATGTAAGAAACTTCAAAATGCCATGTCATTCGCAGTGTAGTGAGAAGGAATGGCTTTTTTATACCACAGGAAAGAAGCTGAGACAGCTAAGTGAGGGAACAGAATTAGTGTGATCCACCCTAGAGTGTTGTTGAGATAGTATTTATGGTATTGTGCACAGATTTTCTCTCCTTTATAAGGAATAATCCTCTTGGCAGAAAGAGTGTAATGGAGATTCACTAGACTCATTGTTGGGATGATTGTACCATCGGGAGTGTCTGAGGGTTAATCTGTAGCACTTTGAAGGAATAACGGGTGATTGCATTGAACCTTAAGTGGATGGACAGTCACTCATTATATTCCAAACAGAACTAATACGGTGATAAGTTCCATGTTTTCTTTACTTAGTTTACATGATTCTCGATGGCTTAAAAGACTCTGAGAACGTCCCTCTCACTCCACTCGACTCCTCATTTCGATTGAGAGAGAGAGGGCCAGTCTTGAACTAAACTTTTCCAACATTAATACAGTGTATTTGGTGTGTGATCATACATAGAACTTCACGTTATCCACCATCCCGACAGGAGCCACAATACCTCCACTCTAAAACAGTTAACTATCCCCACCAGCTTCTGACACCCACGGAGAACATGGGTCTGTCTTCCTGGAGATGTAAGATGCCTCCTTGAGGCTTGGCACAAAACATTTGGCTTCCTTCCTCACTGCCGGCAAAACATGTTACAGTATAATGTGTCCCACAGGCAATGGAGCCACGAGGAACATCGTGTGCCATCTGTGAGTGCAGTATCTGCTCCATTTGTTTTCCAAGATGGAGCATCAGTGACACCCTCCTATTCCTGTGTAAGTGTCTCGAGGGGTGAATGGTCTC
This sequence comes from Hemiscyllium ocellatum, assembly GCF_020745735.1. Lineage (NCBI taxonomy): Eukaryota > Metazoa > Chordata > Chondrichthyes > Orectolobiformes > Hemiscylliidae > Hemiscyllium > Hemiscyllium ocellatum. Next base: position 773,832 of record NW_026868163.1, on the reverse strand, counting down.
CTCCTGGTTCTATAGAACAGGTTTAGGGGTCTTACTGGACTCTGCCTGTTCCTGTTTAACAGCTCAATGTACTGACTAGATGCCTCCTCTTCCTGTGGAACAGGCAGGAGGATTAAATGGGCTGTCCCTCTTCTTGTTCAGTCATTTCGATGGGCTGAATGGTTTCCACATATCCATGTAACCAGCTTGAGATGCTGAATGAGCTCCTCTTTTAACTGTGGAAATGTGCAGTGTCTGGCCGTGCTGTTACATGAATGTTACCGACACTTTAACAGCACAAACCTGAATGTTGTTTGGGTCTTGCTGAATATAGACACAGACCGGTTCAGGAGCTGAGGGGGGACAAATTGTTCTGAATATTGTGTGATCTTCAGTGATCACCCTGCTTCTGATCTTGAGATAGATGGGGAGCACCGGGAATGGGGGCATACAGGCGTTGAAGATGTTTGTGCTGAGCAAGTTAATTTGAGGATTTCCTGAAGAGATGTCCCGGGACTGAAAGGATTGTCGGCCACCGACCACAAACATCTTCCTTTATGCTCTGAAAGACCCCAACCAGTGGGGAAGGTTAGACCTGATTCTCATTAAGCTCAAATAAGTAGGTGGTCCCGATAACATCCTCAGCCAACTACCGCCTTGATCTCAAGGCCATTCACTCTTTCCTGAGCCCCTGTGTTCACCACTTGTTCATATCAATAGGTGATGGTGTATGTGTAGAGAGTGTTTTCCTCTCACAGAGGGTAATCAATGTCAGGAATTATCTGGACTAGTGAGTAAGGGGAGCTACATCACTGAAAGTATTTAAAGAGGTGGTACATGAATCTTTGACCTGTCAAACAGTTCAGGATTGTGAATATCTGGCCATTAAGGAGGAGGTAATGCTAACAGTAGGTCAGTCATGATTGTATACAATGGCTTGACTGGCCGAATTAACTATTCCTGTTCCTTTTGTTTTCATTTTCTGTAATTTCAAAGTAAACGGCTGCAATTTTCCTGGATGTACTGTTATTGCATGTTATAATCAGAGAGAGCAAAGCATTTTTGAGTCATCTCTGAGTGAGGCTCTACCATGCACTTTGATCTGATTAAGGTCTCAGCAGCACTTTTCTGTCAGTGTATCATTTCCCTACATTCATTTGTCTTTCAAATGTCTTACATAGACAATTTTGAACACATGGAAATATCCAGGCATAACAATCTTCTGTGGAAGGAATTCACACCTTACCAACCCTTTGAGAATCTCTTGTTTGTGTTCTGACCAATGTTGGAGGGTCACTCATGTCTTTTCCCACTCCTCTATTGGTGAAAGCAAATTTTAAATGTAACCAGTTGAATGCTGTGTCCAATGATATCGGTATCAGACTGGGTAATTTTCTAGAAAAATCTGGGACACATAAAGTTGAACTGTGAACAAATGGTAAAATGATAGTGTCCCAAATTTTTTTTCTGACTTTGAACTTATTCTGCTCACAGAAATGTGTGGGAATGCGGATTTCTTCCTGGAACAGTTGGATTTGGCTGAATTCCCTTTTCTTCGAGCTGTGAATCCTCATCAGGAATCCTCTAGGAGTGGTAAAGATGACTCAGGATTTTTCTGCTCTCATGCCTTGTTTTCAGGCAGAACACAGTAAGAGAGAGAGAGAGAGAGAGAGAGACCAATTGGCTGCTGCTTCTGAAGCAAGTAATATTTTTCTCCGTCTCTGTGTAGAAAAATACAAGAATGTCAACTGAAAACCAAACTGGACCATGTGCACCTCCATGTACATTCTCTGGAATGGATGATAATAGACTGTATGTTGTATGCAGCATCATTGCTGTTGTTGTGCACAGTGCCTTTCATTAGCAAAAGAAAATAATGTGCCCGTTTTATGATTTGATGAGATGTTTATATGCATCTGCATAATTTTTAAAAATCGGTTGATATCTTCATAATATTTGTGTTAATACCAATGCATCTCATTCAAAAAAATATTATCTAGCTTTCGTCTTCTTAACCAAGAGAAAATATGTATCCAGCTGAAAGACTTCTCTGAAAATCGTGGTTCAATAAGATTTCTCATCTAAGATCCAAACAGATAATTCCGATAACAAAAGGCCTTTATTTCAGGAATGAGTAAAGGGAAGCATCTTTGAACATCTTTGAAAGGAATTGTATCCGGTTTTATTTTTAGTTTAGAGGATCAAAACTGCCCCCAGTGTATCTGATGTGGTCTCAGCAATGCCCTGTACAGATACAGTGAAATATTCCTAATTAAACCCAATACCCGTTGCCACAAACAGCATCATTCCACTTGCCTTCCGAATCGCTTGCTGCATCTGCAGACAGACTTCATATGATTCAAGTACCAGGAATATGAAAAACATCTGCATCACAGAGTTCTGCAATCTCTCTCCATTTAAATTGTTCCTGACTGCAATAGACAACTCACATTATATTATTTCTGCTGAGGGTATCCTCACTAACCTTCCCTGTCTACATCATAATGCAGATTCACTACCTCCATTTGAAGATCTATTGAATGATCATTCTGGTGCACAAGGTAGTTCAGCTTTGATCCATTCAGTCCCTTCATCCAGATATTTGACATAGATTATTGATCATTGATGACCCTACAGTGATCTCTGAGTCAAAACTAGTTACAGTTTTGTTTAAAAAATCATATATCTCTACTATTTCCTGTTAGTGACAGCATCCCTGTTCCTGTGCAGCACTTCAGGCGGGTTGAATGGCCTCGTTCTGGGCTGTGTAATGTACTCAACGAGCTGAATTACTTCATCCTATATTCCTGTGTAATTCTTTGTAGGGATAGAATGTTCTCCTCCCGTCTCATTGTAACGATACAGTCTGGCTGAATGGAATGGTCGTCTACCCTGTAATCGCGTTGAGAGGTGGATTGAGGGAACAACCCACGGGGTAGGGACAGCAGTATATCTTTTAACGGCCGGGAGCATGGATTGAGGGAACAACACATGGAGTAGGGGCAGCAGTATATTCCTGTAACAGTCGGGAGGATGGATTGATGGAACAACACATTGGAAAGGGGCAGCAGTTGGCCATTTGATGACACCATTCAGAATGCTCATGGCTGATCCGAGTGTGTCTGACCATCCGTCTCCTGTCTGTTCCCAATAAACATTGACTCTCCTGTCCAGCAAAGATCAGTCAAGCTCAAACTAAAATACCCTAATTAACCGAGTCTTCACTGCTCCCTGAGGATGCGGACACCACTGACAGCACAACAGTGAAGGAAAGGGACATCCTTCTTCCACTGTGGGACACATTTTTTTAAAAACTGTGTTAACCTCATGTCAAATCACTGCCCCATTTCTAATATAGTGTTACAATAACTAGGAATCGACATTAACCATTCTGCCCTCCAATCTTTTCCCACATTACCACTGACTCTTTCCAATCAAATATGATGCTGCTGCTGTCTCAGGAAGAGCATTAAAAAAGGAGCAGAATTAGCCCTATCGAGTCTGAAATACCATTCAGTCTTTTCTAATATGTTCCACAACATCAGTCTCCTACCTTCTCCCTAGAATCTTTGATCTCCTTATAAATAAAAAAAGTGTTTATTTGTGACTTAATGTGCATTATATGTGTGTGTGTGTGTGTGTGTGTCCATGTGCTTGTTATTGTTTTGTATTTGCGTGACTATGTCTGTCTGTGTATCAGCCTGTGTGTTTCTATCTGTGTTTGTGTCTATTTGTGTGTGACGATATATGTCTTTGTGTGCTTCTATGTGTGTGCATGCTTATCTCCTTGTATGCATTGTGCATGCTAGTATATTGGGGTATTTACCAATACTTCTGTGTAATTCAATGCCTGCATCTCTGTGCAATGGGATATCTGTTCTTCTGCGAGTGAGAGAGATGAGTTTGGAACTGACAGTAGGTTTGAATTGAGAATTGTTCTTAACAGAATATTGCTCCTTACTCGGTTGGTGGGACGTGGATGTTTCACAATCTCCACACAAGGCCTCCTGGTCCTCTCCGGCTCTCTCCAGGATCCTCCCCACATATCATGGTAGGGGGATGAGGGAACGGATATCCGGCACTCCACGACTCGGCTTGGCCCTTTCTGTCCTATTCCAGGCTGTTTCTCCTGGAATGGGAGAAAGGGAGAGAATGAGTGAGGGTGGGAGTGGATGTGCCTGCTGTTAGTGCTGGGGTAGGTGAGGCTTATGCCCGAAACGTCGACTCTCCTGTTCCTTGGATGCTGCCTGACCTGCTGCGCTTTTCCAGCAACACATTTTCAGCTCTGATCTACAGCATCTGCAAGCATCATTTTCCCAGGTGAGGTGTGACATGATGAGGTGGCCGGAGGGCGTTTGTCCATAGTGTTGTATGAATGTAATGCTATTAATGTGCGGGGCTATTGCATCAGGGACAGAGAATGTGGGGGAGGAAGGTACTGAATTCAACAGCGGGAATGGTCGTGCTTGAGCCTTATTTGGAGGTAGAGCGTGAGCCTTGGTTGAGGGTAGGTGCTGTAACAGATATACAGTGAGTGTGAGGGAGCAGTGAGAATATACGGTGACACTTATTCTGACAGAGCGAAATGGATGTTGATGCTTGTCCTGTATTGCTGGACATGTCTTCAGATCATCTCAGCATCGAGGTGAGCCTCCCCGAATGCCTTATCCAAGTCTATCACTAGTAACGACAGAGGCTCTGTCCATCAGATTCCACAGAATCAGTTTGGGTGGATCTTACAAATAGCAAAGAGAAACAAACTTGTTGTGTTATATATCTGAACCAAAACTGTCGCGCAAATGTTTTGCATCATATGCTCTGGAAATTAGATATGCAACTATATGCAAAGGGAAGCTATGACATACTGATATTATCGCTCGGCTCTTAACCTAGAGACCCATGTAATGTTCTGGGGACATGGATTCAAATCCTGCCATGGCAGATTGTGGAATTTGAATTCAATAAGTATCTGGTATCGAGAGTTTATGATGATCAGAAATCCATTGTTGATTTTTGGAAAAACTCATCTGGTTCACTAATGTCCTTTAGTGAAGGAAACTGGCTGTTCTTACCTGGTCTGGCCTGCACGTCACTCCAGGTCCAAGACAACACTGTTAATTCTTAACTGCCGTCTGACATGACCAGCAAATGCTGGTTATCCAATGAAGCCCCCATCCTGTGAATGAGTAACAAATACTCGTGGGTTCTGCAGTAATAATAGATGGTGTCAAGTTGAATCGAAACTGAGTAAACTAAGTGACAGCTAATGTTGTGAAAAATAAATTCCATAAGTGTATATCAGGTAGGTTGAAGAGTATGTTGTGAACCAAACTAGAGGTAGATTATTTCGGATTTGGTGCTGTGTGATACTGATCAAGGATGATCAGCCATGATTATATTGAATGGTGGTGCAGGCTCGAAGGCCAGAATGGCCTACTCCTGCACCTATTGTTTATTGTGTGGTCGGAAGGACTAATTACTAACCTTGCTCTGAAGCAGCTTTGGAGGAATAGTGACATTAATATGTTGTATTTTACACGGCGTCTGCATTCAATATGGAATGGTTGAACATTCTGGAACATCATGGAAGCCCAGAGGCTAGAGTGTCAAGTTCGCTCCAGTGAATTGGGGAAGTACAATATAACATTCAGCAGGAGAACAATGGTTGTTAGACTCATAGAGTCTTACAGCACGGAGACAGGCCATTCGGCCCAAACTTGTGCATTCCGAACAAAATATTTCCCTGTTTCCTTCTAATCCTTTCCTACCTGTGTGCTTGTCCAAATGTTTTATCAAATTTTGTGAATGTACCCGCCTTAACCACTTCTGCTGGTAGCTCGTCCCATATGCATACCACTCTGTGTGTAAAAGAAATTGCCCCTCAGGCTCCATTTTACCCTTTCCTCTCTGACCTTAACTTGATGCCCTCTAGTCCGTGGTTGCCCAATCCTGGGGAAAAAAAACTGAGTGCATTCACTCTATCACTGCCTCCCATAATCTTTTACACTACTGTCAGATCCCCTTCAGCCTCATACATTCTAAAGTGAAAACTCCAAGCTTGTTCAACCTCTCACTATAACTCAGACCATTGAGTCTTGGCAAAATCCTTGTAAACTTCTTCTGCACTCTTTCCAGTTTAATAACATCCTTCCTAGAGCAAAGTGAACAAAATGAACATGACGTGACAAGTATGGACTCGCCAACATCTTGTATAACTACAACATAACTCCCAATTTCGATATTCAGTGCTCTAACTGATGAAGGCCAGTGAGTCAAATGCCTTTTTCAGTGCCTTGTCTACCTGGGACTCCACTTACAGTGAACTGTGAACCTGAATTCCAGTGTCACTCTGTTCCACTGCACTCCTTAAGACCCTGCCATTCACCATGAAACTCCTGCCTTGATTTGACTTTCTAAAATGCAAGAATTACACTTATCTGAATTAAACTCCATTTGCCATTTCTCGGCCCACTTCCTCACCTAATCAATGTACTGCTGTAATTTCTGAAATTTCTGATAACCTTCCTCACTGTCCACGATTCCACCTATTTTAGTGTCACCTTGAAACTTAAAAATCATGCCTGTACATTCTCAGCTAAATCATAGATATGTGTGTGTGTGTGTGTATGTGTGTGTGTGTGTGTGTGTGTATTATATATATATTTATATATATATCACATACACACACACACATATACACACACACACATATATAGTCCCAGCACCGACCCTGAGGCATTCCATTCATCACAGGCCTCCAGTCCGACAAGCATCCTTTCACGATTACCCTCTTCTTCCTATCATCAAGCCAATTTTTAACCTAATTTGCCAGCTCCTCCTCAATTCCATGTGATCTAACCTTCCAGAGCAGCGTACCATGTAGAACCTTATTGAAGGCCTTACTGAAATCCATATAGACTATATACAACAATGCCCTTGTCAAAGTTACTGGTCACATTATCAAAGCATTCTAACAAACTTGTGAGCCATAATCCCCCATTCACAAGGCCATGTCTTTCCAAATGCATGTATATCTTCTCCCTAAGAATCTTCTCAAGTAACTTACCTGCTGCAGATTTTAGGTTTACTGGTCTATAGTTCCCCGTTTTCTTTGTAGCCCTTCTTGAATAAGGGCACAGCATTCCCTACCCTCCAGTCCTCCAGGACCTCACCCTTTGGCCACGATGATGCAAAAGTACCAACCACGGCCCCCCGCTATTTCTTTCCTGCCCTCTGCAGTGTTCCTGAATATATATGGTCAGGCCAGGAGATTTATAGAAATACTACGAAGTCTGAAAAATATATTTATTTATTTGGGTAGAACACCAAGAGTGAGAAAGTGAGTTAACAATGATTAGCATAATAAATTAAAGATTATATTAATCACAGGAAGTGACTTCAGAAGAATTTCAGACATTGTGGAATCCTGAAAATTCTCAGAAATTTACGATCCAGAAAAGAGGGCCATGAAACGGGTAAGGAAATCAAAAAGCGAACACACATGCAAACAAACAGGAACACAAAGTTTGCATAAATCTATATCTATATTTCAAAGGAAAGAGAAAAGCATAGTCAAATGTGGAAATCTGCAATCAGGGAGACGAGCTTATTATGGATAACAGGGAAATGGCCAAGTAAATAACCAGTTACCTTGCATCTGTCTTCATGGAGGAAGATCCAGGAAATCACCCAGAAACACGACGTCATCATATAGGACTTGTGGACTGAAAGACATAAAGTCAATTTATATCAGTAACAAGGCTTTTACTTGAACATGCAGCTGGATTGAGCATTGCTAACCTTCACAAACCAGATGTACTTCATACCAAAATCTTCAGAAATAAACCGCTAATAGAAGTATTTTTGCACTGTCGATGACTGTGTTCTATTACGAAGTGCATTCTGCATAGTCTGGATCCAAGCACTATAGATGAACGTTAGTGATCCAAGCATCTACAAAGGGAAGAAGAGATAGTGTGGAGAACTGCAGACCAATTAACTTGACATTTGGGGGAAACTGTTGGAATCTATTATATAGGATGTGATATTCGTTATTTAGAAATTAACAGCAACATTGGAGAGAATCAGTATGCATTTCTGAAAGGGCAATCATGCTTGACAAGCTTTGGAATTGTTTGAAGTTGATTCTTACAGCATAGATAATGGGGAACCAGTAGAATTTACATATTTTAGATTATGAGAAGGGTTCTATAGAACTCACACAGTGAGTTCGTGAATGTGAAGGGTATTTGGAGGAATATATGCAAGTGATAAGTAAAAGTTTGGATTGCCTTGCTTTGAGGGAGTCAGAATATAGATGTAAAGACATGTTGAAGCAGTAGTTTAACAGCGTGTTGTTGAGTATGTACCTGGAACATTGAGTAAAGTTTTGGTGACCAAATCTAAGAAAGAATATACTGACCGACAGAGGAAGTTCAATGGACATTCTCCAGATTAATCCCTCAATTGGCGAGATTGCGTGATGAGGAAACTCGGCCTGTGTTCTCTAGAGTTTCCAAGAATGAGAGATGGGTCCCTGTGAAATATATAAAGTCACAAAATATATGAAAAGTTGGAAATTAACAGGATGTTTCTCGGCTGTCTAATCCACATTCAAGGGAAATAATGGCAGGATAAAGGACAGACCATTTAAAGCTGCAATAAGGAGGAAATTCTGCACGCGTAGGGGACTCACTCACACGGGGCATGGAAACCAGCTGGCAGAGCAAGTTAGGGAGAATTTCCAGATATTGCACAAATGTGTCCAGGAATCAGAATAACCAGGGAACAGGTCGGACTCATTAGTGACTTGCCAAATTGCATCCAAATGATGTTTAGTGGTAAGACACAGAAGGTGGTGGTAGACGGCTGCTTGTGTGACTGGAGACAGTGTCTCATGTATACCACAGGGTTCAGTGCTGTGTCCCTTATTGTTTGTGATTCAGAGGTGCTGGTGTTGAACTAGGTGGACAATGCTAAAAATCGCATAACACCAGATTATAGTCCAACAGGTTTATTCGGCGGCACTAGCTTTCGAAGCGCTGCTTCTTCATCAAAGCACACAATCATCTGATGAAGAAAGTAGCGCTTCGAAAGCTAGTGCTCCGAACAAACCTGTTGGACTCTAACCTGATGTTGTGTGATTTTCAACTTTAATATTTGTAGTACTCAAAAAATAATGTAGCTGTGCATTTGGACGAGGGGTGTGAGGAGTGTGATAAGCTAGTTTGGGTTTGATACGCAGATTGGCCGGTTGGTTGCAGTGAGGAGGAAGGCCTTAAGTTACAGGAAGATACAGATTGGAATGGTCAGCTGGCAAGTTCAATGGCAGATGGAATGTAACCTGATAAATATGAGGTGATACACTTTGGAAGAAGGAACCAGACAGGGGAGGACTCAATGAATGGCAGCACACTAGGAAGGTCAGAGGGTGCTTCTCCACACATCCCTGAATGTGATGGACCAGTTAATACACAATTTGGGAAAGCATAGGGGACTATAAACATAACCTTGATTCATTGAGGCACAGATTATATGAGCTATGCGGAACTTTGGTGATGCCAAGATGGAATACTGTGTGTAGCTCTGTGAATCACATTACAGGAAGGATGTGGCTGCACTGGAGGGGATGCAAAGGAGATTCACCAGGATGTTCCCTTGGATGGAGCATATCAGCTATAGAGAGAAGCTGGATAAGCTTTAGTTGTTAGATTGGTAGGAGAGGAGGCTGAGGGGGACGTAATTCAGGCGCATAAGATTACAGGGTGGATGGACAGCAGTTGTTCCTTTTAGTCAAAGGCCCACATTTATAACGTGAAGGGTTTGCGGTTTAGTGAGGATTTGAGAATTGCTTTTCACCCAGAGTTTTTTGGGGTCTGAAATGCAATTCTTGAGAGGGGAGTTGTCATGGTAACCTCAAACCATTAGAAAATACACGGTAGTGCACTTGAAATGCCTCAAGATTTACGGCTATGGGTATTGTGTTGGCAAATGGGCCTCATTTAGACCGTGCTGTATTTCTGATGATACAGCATCTTTGCTGCTGTGATTGTATGGCTGTGGAAGGTCAATCACTGAGTACCTTAAAATAGGAATTGATAGGTTTCTGAAGATATCTCTCACAAAGTTTATAAGACAGAACTTGTAATATTTTCTGAAAATATGTCAATGGCAAAATTAAGAGAAAGAAATGTGCAGCTTTCTTACAGTTTGATACCAGATAATTGAGGACGGGAAATAGCAGAACTATGGACAAAATGCTTCAGTTCTGCCTCCACAGAGGAAAACAACAAAAAAGAAAGCTTCTTAGCATATACTAGGGATCTTTAGTCGGGGTGAGAAAAAGGGAATATAATGAGAAATTAGCAACTAACCAGTTTAAAGAAAGTATTGGACTGACATTAATGGGCATCGACAAAGTCAACAGAGATTTATGAAATGGGAGAGTAATATTTGAGAAAGTGGCTTTTAGCAAAATTATGGAGAAGCTATCAATGCAATACGAGTGGAATTTCAGAAAGTGTTTTGATCAAGCCCCAAGCCTATTGTGCGAATTCGAATCCTGTGGGACTGAGGCTAAATATTGGTCATGGTTTTAGAATGGGAGAGCTGGCTGGAAACATGAGTAGGAATAATAAAATTTTTTTTAAATGGAGACTGTAGGATATAGCAAGGATCGTGGCTTTGGCCCCAGCTATTCCCAATACACACCCATATATTACGGTTGAGGGGCTCAATACAATATCCCAACTCTGCTGACAGCACTGAACGATGACAGCATGTGAGTGGGTGAGGGGGATGTAAAAAATACTCCAAAGTGACTGAGACAAGTGGAAATTACTGGGAAAATACGTGGCAGATGGAGACCAATGGGAGAGATTAGAT